>NW_028261383.1:85137994-85441994 GCF_051295495.1 Thamnophis sirtalis | reverse complement strand
ATAATTTTAAGAAAGGCTGTGTTGCAGTATATCTGTTTTGTAACAAAAGTATCACTGAATTATTGTATCTGTCTCCACTGTCAATCAGCATTGACTAACTTTATTACTCCAAGGTTTCTTGTGCATTGTACTTTCCAGTTTTAAAACTAACTCGATATGACAGGGTTGGCTTTAAGATGCTTTCTTCTGTTGAGCTATGGCCTCATTTTTAATCAATGCTAAAAAATAAACATTCAGTGTCTGCTGTCAAATCATCTTGATATAGTTAGAGCACACACATTCACGAATGAAATCGCAAAATTCAATTGTCCTTATGCACAAGTAGATCAGGAGTGGGTTGCTGCCGGTTTTACTGCTGGTTCGCAACCCGCGTGGGTACTGTTCAATGTAAATTGTTCTTCGTGCATGCGCAGTACAATTTACAGTGAACTGCACAAGCTCAGTCACTAAAAACCAAAATGGCAGCCCAGCAGCGGCAAAGGAACTGATTCGGAGGCCGGTTTTGTGACCCAGGCGTGCATTCCACTGCATTCCAAACCGGGCCGAACCAGGAACAACCCACCTCTGAAGTGGATCAATAGCTTTTTTATTGTTATTTTAAAAACAATGCTGGTGGAATTCATTGGAGTTTGCTCCCTTAGGACTTTCCATTTTGAAAATCCCATAATTCATTTACTGGAAAAGTTATTGTACGCAAAATAGTTTACACTTTAGTGAAATACATTGGAAGAAGTTGATATTAGACTGAAGAATAATTTACACTTATACCAGTAAGCTGATTTCCAATCTTCTATGGTCCCTTTGTTAATAACTTTACTGTTGTTTAATACCTGCAAAGTACATAGTTGATACAGAATACTGGTTTGAATAACAAATTGGATGAATGCAGTGCTGAAGATCTGTATAAATGATGCCATGTATATTAATAAATTGTTAATAAAATGCCCATTGTAGAGAAAATGCCCATTGTGGAGTAAATAGCAACAATTATTTCAATATGAAATATTGTTAGAGCAAAAATATCAGTATTGTTATACAACTAGAAAAATTCTCAGTGAACTTCCCTATCTTTTTGAATAATCCTTTCTCTTTTACAGTTTGTAAAAATTCTGAAAATATGAGATGAGTAAAGCAATGAATAGTGGCAGTTACAATTCTGTGAATGGATTTTAGTATTAATTTTAAATCCTGCTTGATGACGTGTTGGAAGCCATTCAGATTCTTCTGAAAAAGAGTACCATAGAAAATTAAATAGATAGGAAACTAATAGGAAACTAAAGGTTTACCCTTTCCAGTCATGTCCGAATAGGGGGCAGTGCTCATCTCTGTTTCTTAACTGAGGAAACCAGTGTTGTCCGAAGACATTTCCATGGTCAGGTGGTCAGCATGACTATATTCTGAGGTGCCTGGAATGTTGTTATCTTCCCACTGAAATGGTACCTATTTATCTACTTATATTTGCATGCTTTCGAACTGCTAGATTGGCAGGAAAGTAATGGGAGCTCACGCATTGTGTGGTGCTGGGTTTTCAAACCCAGGCTATCAGCTTTCCATCACACTCCTCCTCCATAGATAAATAAATACATTATGTAATAATTGATGTTCATTTAAATTTCTAAAGCTAATAAATTGATGGCAGTAAGCTGCCCAACACTGAGTAGTGGAAAGCCTTTACACGGGATTTTTTCCTCTTACTGGATTTTGTGTTTAACAGCAAGATTCAGAGACAAATCTTACTAGCTTCTTCATGTTAAAAATGTATATAAAAACAGGTTGTCTTTTGAGTAACTTAACTAGTTTATTAGGTGGTGCCAATCAAAAAGAGTCCTACTGTACATTTATGATATGTAGAGGAAGTGGAGTAAGTTTTAATGCCTATGAAGTAACAGTCCTGAACAATAACAATGCAATTGAAATTTGCTTCATAAGAGATGACAGTTACAGTCTATGATTTTCAAGATGACAACATTGCTTTAAATGACAGAAATGAGGATTGTCAGTATAATAGTTGCTTTTATTCTGCAAAAATGATGCCACTATTGCTCCCAAGATACATTTGAAAGAGGAACCATAGAAGCAGTAAATGCAAATATGGCATGCTAGATAATTCAATTATCTAAAAAAGTAAGGCTATGTAGTGTAACAGTCCTAGACAATGCTGGAATATATTTAGCATTCCACTTTAGTTTTCAAAACATTGTATTGAGTGTGGCAACATTCAACTCTCTTGAGATATAAATTTTTAATTCAAAATTTGTTACTGGAATCCTTGATACAAAATACTTTATTATAAATCCTCAGTTTAGAGAAGATGAACATTTCCTGAAGGGAGGAGATCAAAGCCAGTATCTGTTATCAACAAAACCATTATCAATAGGCATATTCAATTATTTTTCTAGCATTTTAAAAGTATAATGCTTTTTTATCCCGAAAACAATTTTATAAATTTTTATCATGAGGAAAACTGTTTGAAAGCAAATGAACATGAAGCAATTTCCCATTGCCAAGCTGCCCAGTATTACTATATTGGTCCATGTTGTTGGAATGAAAGGTGAACTTTATTAATCAAATTGAATTAAGGGGGGAAAATCCTTCCTAAATATTGCATCAATTCATGGGGTGAATGGGGGGATTTTTTTTCATATAATTTTGTAAAAAAAAAAGTGAAATCAGAAGTGTATAATCTGGAGATTTACTGGCATCTTCAAAAGTTGAATACACATAAAGATAATGGGTTTCACTATCTGAGTAACAAGAAAGATCTTGCAGCACAGTACTTTAATTAGTTTTTTCAGAAGTTCCAATAGACAGATAAGAGATCTAGAAAATACAGTTTCCTTGGCTTTCAGAAAATGCATCCATAAAAAGTCAGGACAGAACAGGCAAAAGGAAAAGATTTTTTTCCCCCTACAAAACACATATGTTTTAAAATTTGGCATATGCCAAATCAGGGATGTCATTGGGCTCAATAGCTATTAATTTTGTTGAGTTTGTGAGCATTTCTGAAGACCATCTGATGGATGACTATGGATTTCCTTGTGCAGTTGTTGGCCATTGTAAAAATACACTGCTGGAAAAGATGGGCCAGGGATCCAATATATTAGGACACTGCTTATATTGCTATACAATACTTCTAAAACATACCCAGCATGATGTAAGAGAAGTTTTCATCTGGTTCAATAATGGCAACCCCATCTAAAATAAATATTGGAATGATGGATTCATGTCAACAGATTACATTTCACATTAAAATGATAATATAAATAATAACATCTTCCACTAATCTTTAAATAGCATTTCTCTCAACATTCTGAACTAGGAAGATGAGAATTAAAATGCAGCTCGAAAAAGAAAGTTTTGACAGTGTTTGATGGGCTGCATTAGGTATCTGATCTAGCCTGAGAATTGAAAATTTGCACCACATCACCATTCCTTACCCTAGGTCACAGCTTCATTTCAAGATCCCTTTGGTCTGATACTGAACACATAAAATATTAGTAAAATAATAAAGCAAAATATAATTCTTGGAAGGAGAAAATGCCTCCTGCTTTGTATAATGCTTCTACTGTGAAATTCAGTGCTCTTGGAAGCAGGTTGTATATTCTTAATTTATGAACAAATGTTCTTGAAATATATCACCGCAGGAAGCAGTACTTAGCAGATGTTACCTGCATTTGGAAGCTATGCAGGCTCATGCCTGATTAGTACTTGGGTGGGAGATTACCAGACAATCCCAGAGCTGTAGCAGAAACTGGAAAGCTGAAAAACATCCCAAAAGAAGACAATGGTAGATTTCTTTCATGAACCTCCAGACAATTTTACAGATTTTTGTCTGTGTGCAGTCAAGAACATCCTTATTTTACCTTTAGCCTACTTTATGTTGATTTACCTTTATTTATCTGTTTAAAACATGCATATAAGCTGCCATCTTTCAGGAAACTCTGCGCAGCTCCCAATCAAAAGTATGAAAGAGCATATAAAAATCATTTTAAAAACTATAAAACATAACTGGTGAAAACATGAAACATTAAAACAAGGAAAACCTGGCACTAATTCATAGTAACACGCCAACATCTCTCTCAATATATGGGAGAAAAAACAGATCATTACAACTTTATGGAAGCCTGCTGAACTACAGAATGTTCTATAGTGCAGACACTGTCATAGAAATGGCACATTTTCTAACTCCCACAATACAACTACCACAACTCCCATTTTCTAACTCCTGTTTTTTTTTAACTCTCACAATACAAATATTATCACAATGTTTGTGGGAAGGGACTGGGAGCAGGCCTTCCTCATGTGACATAGTAGGATGATTAAAAATCCATTCCTATTTTTCCTTGGCCCTATGAAGTTTCTGTATACCAAAGCAGAAAGTTTAAGGGATTTATGAGTCTTCTATAAAAAAAACCTCATATTCTGATTCAGGAATAGGCATCCTTCATCAGTTTTGATTAGAATTCCCATTTGTCCCAATCAGAATGGTCAATGTTGATAGATTAAGAGAGCTGGAAAATATCAAACTGCTTATCCTTGCTCTGTTCCTCATATCTTCTAATTTAGTTAATTCATCCTCTTTGAATTGTTAGTATTACTAAGATCCAGAAGGCTGAACACAATTCTTTCATGTTAAAATGTAAAATAACTCATATTTGTAAACTGAATATAAGCTAAAATATGTTTTTCTCTTTAAATAGCATTAAATTGCTAGCTTTATTTAAATAGCATTAAATTGCTAACTTTTCAAAACTTCCTAAAGAATCTAAAGCCCAGATATATTGACAGAAGGGATCAGGATGGGCAGAAGCTTCATTCTGACAGAAGCACTGTTCTGCAGCAAGGTTTTGTAAATTTAGACCATTTGGTGATGAGAGGCCCAAATAACCCACCCTGGAAATAGGCGTGAGAAGCAGATTTAGATTTGATGGAATCAAAACTTCTATTTTGACTCTAAGAAAACTTCTCAGTTGGAAAATATTCCCAAGCTACCATCAAGTTTCCTCATTTTTATAATGTTTTTTATATAATGGCCAGATATAGATGGGTTAAATAGTAATAGACTTATTAAAAGACAAGAAACAGATTTTTAAAATTAGTATTCTAGTACTGTGCATCCTGTTACTATCCTGATATTGAACATTTATATATGTTTGATGAGAATTTAAGAATATAGTTGTACAAATTATGTCTTTATAAAGGGAAGCATGCTGCAAGCTCAGGTTTTAATTTTTGCTTGGTAGAAAGCAAGATCCCTAGATAAATAAAAGAGCATGGGTTTTCCTTAAACCACCTTACAACTGCTCATATTCTTACTAGAGCCTGTGTTATGCTGGTTGATCTACCTCTTTTTGCAGAGGAATCATTGACTGTTAATGACAGTCCACAAGCCTGTGACACTTAGAATGCTTTATCAATCAAATATGGCACTTTCTGCCAATTTGGCCATCTGTCCCACTCCATCAGTGTCAGAAGTATTTCACAGAAGGCCACAGATGCCAGCTGTCATTTTGAAAGAAGCACAAGGATGGCTCTTGGATAACCACATTAAAGAATTTCCTTCAGAGTGGGTTTTTTTCCCCTTGGCCTGGCACTGTCATTTTGCTTTTATTTTGAACAGAACAATAAATAAGCAAAGTTCTGGCTTGCACTACCATCCAATATATATCTGTATGGAAGTAAATCTTATTAAATTATTTCTAGCTAAGCAGGGGCATCTGCAGGATTGGAAATTTTTGTCAAAATGACGAAACCCTCATTGTTCTTTCATATAAGATTTACCCATTTCATAGTATTGCATATGTAGACAATCCACAAAGAGGATGGAGCTCACATTGCAGTTTTGAAATGTTGTTTTATCAAATGCCCCCTTTCCCTTTGATTGTTCCTATGGATGCCTTTCAGAGGTGGGTTGCTGCCGGTTCGACCCAGTTCAGCTGAACTGGTAATGGAATTCAGGCCTGGGTTGCAGAACTGGCAGTGACCCAGGCCAGACACGCCCCCGAACTGATGACGCCGCCATGTTGGATTTTAGTGATTAGTTCACTGTAAATTGTTCTGTTCACTCATGCAGAACAATTTAGATTGAACAGTGCACGCATGCACAGTGCATGGATTGCACTCAAGATTGCGAACTGGTAGTAAAACTGGCAGCAACCTACCCCTGATGCCTTTGCAGATACTGTGGTTGACATGTTGGCAGCCAGGGGTGCTGGTGTAAGATGGGTAGCCATATTAGTTAAATTAACAAAGTCACCCCTGGACCTGACAGTTTTAGAAAACTACTGCCCTGTCTTCAACCTTCCTTTTTTGAGACAGGTGTCAGGAAAGCATATTCTGTGATAGCAATAGCAATAGCAGTAGACTTATATACCGCTTCATAGGCCTTTCAGGCCTCTCTAAGCGGTTTACAGAGAGTCAGCATATTGCCCCCAACAATCTGGGTCCTCATTTTACCCACCTCGGAAGGATGGAAGGCTGAGTCAACCCTGAGCCGGTGAGATTTGAACCGCTGACCTGCTGATCTAGCAGTAGCCTGCAGTGCTGCTTTTAACCACTGCGCCACCTTGGCTCTTTTCAATGGGGGGTATACCTCTCAAGGAAGCAGATTAGATTTTTTTTCAAGTTGGATTCAGATTGGATCATAAGATGCAAAGTGCATTGGTCATTCTGGTAGAGGATCTCTGTTGAGATCTTGATTTGGAGAGTGAAAACATTTTTGATCTTCTTATACCTTTCAGTGGCACTTGAAATAATAAATCATGGTATCCCCTTGATTGACTACAAGGGTTAGGGGGCACTATTCTATTGATTTTACTTCTACCTGCACACGGTAGTAGTACCAGTCAGCAACAGTGAGAGAAATATAAGTTCTCTTATCCCTCCTACTTAACAATTAATACTGCAAGAATTTTTTTTCCAAGATGAGATACTATCAACACATTAGGTGAGAGATAATACCTAGAGCAGTGTTTTTCAACCTTTTTTGTGCAAAGGCACACTTTTTTCATGAAAAAAATCACGAGGCACACCACCATTAGAAAATGTTAAATTTTTTTAACTCTGTGCCTATATTGACTATATATAAAGTAATTTTCCCATGGCACACCTTACACTATGTCACGGCACACTAGTGTGCCGCGGCACAGTGGTTGAAAAACACTGACCTAGAGGATACTAGGAGTTAGAGAGAGAGAGGAAAAACACATGGATTTCTCCCCCCCCCATTGAAAACCAGGCAGCTGCCAAAGAGAAGGGAGCGTGTGCCACGTGGGCTTCTTCCAACAGCCGAGGAAGGAACAGGAGCGGAGGACTCAGCTGTCCCCCCAGGCTCCCCCAGGGCTCTGCACCAACAGCTGAATCCTCCTTTCCTGTTCCTTTGGCTGTTGGAAGAAGCCCACATAGCGCATGCTCCCTTCTCTTTGACAGCTGCCTGGTTTCCAATGTGGGGGGGGGATAAATCCATGCATTAGAGAGGGAGGAAAAATGCCTGGATTTCTTCTCCCCCCCCCATTGGAAACCAGGCAGCTGTCAAAGAAAAGAGAGTGCATGCCACGTGGGCTTCTTCCAACAGCCAAGGAAGGAACAGGAGCAGAGGACTCACTTGCCCCGCCAGGCTCCCCCAATGCTCTGTGCCCCCTAGAAACAGCAGGGCCGAAGGTGGGTCCCTGTCCCAGGATCCAGGGAAGGGCCAGGGACCACACTGGATCTCGTTCTGGGCACTGCTCTGACGTGGGAGCCAGGCAGGGCAGCGGACTCCTGCACAACCTTGCCTGGTGCCTTTGGTGCCTGAAGCCCATGGGGGCAGGACCGAAGGTTCGGCACCCAGAGTCGGGACATGGGGGGAGCCAAGTCCCGCTGATCTCGGCTGACTCGAGCACCGGCCACTCCTTCACTCACAGCTCCAGGGCAGATGATGGCTGCCTCCCCGGTGCAGCCCCTGCCTGCCCCGCCAAAGAAAGGCAAAGCCCCGGGAAAGGCAGGGTGGTTGGTTGTGCTGGATGTGCAGCACCGAGGTGGGGAAGAAGATTAAGAGACATGAAGCCACAGACTCCCCCTTTTCCCACTCCCCATAGCTTGCCTCCTTGGGTGGGAATAGGGCATGCATGGGATGAGTGGAGTTTATGACCAACTCCAAAGTGAATGGGGTTGTTTGTGACTAAATGGGACAGAGATCATAGAGGGATGCAAGGGAACATGGAGGTAATCTAGCCCAAGGCAGGAGTCCTTACACTTCCTTCTCTTTGAGAGTTGTCAGTAGCAGACATGAGAGAAATGGTGTGTGTGTGTGAGTGAGTGAGTGAGAGAGAGAGAGAGAGACAGAGAGACAGAGAAACACAGAGAGAGACAAAGAAGAGAAAGAGAGAGAAATAAAGTTGGAGAAAGAGACACAAGAAAGAAGGAAGGAAGGAAGGAAGTGGGGGAGAGAGACACAAGAAAGAAGAAAGAACGAAAGAAAGAGGAGGAGAAAGGAAGGAAGGAAAGAAAGAGGGAGTGAGAAACACAAGAAAGAAAGAGAAAGGAAGGAAGGAAGAAGAAAGGAAAGGAAGAAATAAAGAGGGAGAGAGAGATGCAAGAAAGAAGGAAGGAAGGAAGGATTTTTTTTTTAGGATTTTATTGAGCATTTATATGCCGCCCTTTTCCCTGAGGGGACTCAGGGCGGCTTACAACAATGAGGGGAAGGGAGTGCAAGACAAGACTTAAAAAGAAAAAAAATCGTGAATAAAAGAAATTATCCATAAAAACACAACATTCACTCAACATTCGGGCGGGGTGAGTAATCCTATCCCCAGGCCTGACGGGATAGCCAGATCTTGAGGGCTGTGCGGAAGGCCTGGACTGTGGTGAGGGTACGGATCTCCACGGGGAGGTTGTTCCATAGTGTCGGAGCTGCAACTGAGAAGGCTCTCCTCCGCGTAGTCGCCAGTCGGCACTGACTGGCGGATGGAATTCGGAGGAGGCCTACTCTGTGCGATCTGATGGGACGCAGGGAGGTAATTGGCAGGAGGCGGTCTCTCAAATAGTCAGATCCACTACCATGGAGCGCTTTATAGGTGGTAAGTAAGACCTTGAAGTGCACCCGACGATCAACAGGTAGCCAGTGCAGCTCACGGAGGATTGGTGTTATATGGGCGAACCGTGGTGCGCCCATGATCACTCGCGCAGCCGCGTTCTGAACTAGCTGAAGTCGCCGGATGCTCTTCAAGGGCAGCCCCATGTAGAGCACATTGCAGTATTCCAGCCTAGAGATCACAAGGGCTCGAGTGACTGTTGTGAGAGCCTCCCGGTTCAGGTAGGGCCGCAACTGGCGCACCAGGCGAACCTGGGCAAATGCCCCCCTGGTCACAGCCGACAAGTGATGGTCAAAACTCAGCTGTGGATCCAGGAGGACTCCCAAGTTGCGGACCCTGTCTGAGGGGTATAAATTTTGCCCCCCCAGCCTGATTGGTGGAACGTTAGCCGAATTTTTGGGAGGAAAACACAACAGCCACTCGGTCTTTTCTGGGTTGAGCACCAGTTTGTTAGCTCTCATCCAGTCTTTAACAGCCTCAAGGCCCCGGTTCATCACGTCCACCGCTTCATTGAGTTGGCACGGGGCGGACAGATACAACTGCGTATCGTCCGCATATTGGTGGTACTTAATCCCTGGAAGGAAGGAAGGAAGGAAGGAAGGAACGAAGGAAGGAAGGAAGGAAACTTATGATCACAATTGAGCCCAAAATTTTGGTTGCTAAGCAAGAGCATTGTTAAGTGAGTTTCACCAAATTTTCCAAGTTGGCCACGCCAACCTGGTCATATGAAAACCAAGCCACTCCCACCCGGTCACATGACCGCCGAGCCACTCCAACAAAACAGGCCACACCTACAGAATAGGTTCTAAAAAAAAATGAAACCCACCACTGGAAAATACTCAGTTATATTTCTAGGGTTAGCTGAACTGGAAATTGTTGAAAGTATCAAACCAGTTTCTGACCAGAATGAAATAAGTTGAAATTGAACTCAAGCAAGAATGAATTGTTATTTGTGAATAAGGCATCTTTTTCATCTCCAGTGCTAACACTTGAGTGTGCCAATGTTCTTAAAAGAACAGGTCCATGTCTTGGGAGTCCCCATAACTACTGCTCTATTGACAGGTAAATGATTATGGTTGGGGGGGGGGACTTTTAGCCTGTGTGGGCCGGTGTTACAGGTGCAGCATTAATTGGTGTAGGGGTCACTTGACATAGTAACTTGTGTTTTTATCCCCAGTTGTTTAGATTATTTCCATACATGCAGTGCCTCTGAAGATTACCTGGACACTGTAATTAGTGAAAAATATAATGGCCCATGCATTTTCAAATCAAAGCCATTATAGCAAGGGATGTCAAACTGGCAGCCTGCAGGACGGATGCATCATGCACAGGCCACACACACACCAGCTCCACAAAGGAGAAAAACATGAAATGTCACACGACAGCAATGTGACACTGCGAGTTTGACACCTGTACACTATACTTATCCAACATCTATTTTCTGGTTGAATAATTGGTTACCAGTTAATTCAGATGCAATCCCAAATGATCTATAAGGTCTGGTATGATTTGGCATTGTAATGCTTACTATACTGACATCTTCACATAAAGATGCTCACACCCAATTCATCCAATAAAACTCTCCAACCAATATCTTTAAATTGTCTCAATATTGGAAAGGAGAAGGGTGCCAAGGCTCAAAAGCAATGCTTTTTTGTGGCAGTCCTCATGTTTTAGAATGCTCTTCCCCTCGAGATCAGATTGGCACCTTTATCGTTGGCCTTCTAGAAATTGTTAAAAAAAGTTATTCCATAGGTGTTTAGGAGAAAGAATTGTCACATTATGTGTGACTATATAGTTCTTTGCATCACTTTATAGTTCGTTGCATCTCGACTGATTTTCTGCTTTGGTGCTGTAAAAAAAGTTTTCCTCAACCTCAGCAACTTTAAGATGTGTGGACTTCAATTCCCAGAATTCCCCAGCCAGCAGGGAATTGAAGTCCATACATCTTAAAGTTGCTGAGGTTGAGAAACATTGCTGTAAACCATCAGGTACCTCTATTCACTTGCTCTGGGATATGATGGAAACTGCAGAGGTTGTATTAAAATTTTGCAGTTAATTATCTTGGTCAGGAATTTCTCTTTTCTGGCTTCTGTTACTGATATAAAACAAAGGAACCGCAAAGTAATACAGTAATTTGAATATATTAATCTTTATCCTCTTTATAAAATTTTATTACATTTAAAATTCAGGCTTGCAAATATATGCATTGCTATAACTTCATTCTGCTGCTCATCTATGTGTTGTACTTCTAATGAAGTGCAACGTATAATTAATTTACTATAAGGCAGGAAAGCACAGTCTGGTATAGATTATGAAACTTCAGGTAGAAAGCTAGTTAATTTCCACTGAGTTTAAGCACTGTTTTCCTCGTACCTGGAGGAACATGATGGTACTCTAATCACTCTGGAGTTTTTTTGGAATGGATTTTATCAAGTTCTACAAATAAAAAATGTAACTGATACCAACATCAGTAGTACTTAGACTTATATACCACTCCATAGCCTTAAAGCACTCTCTGAGCAGTTTACAAATGTGAGCATATTGCCCCCAACCATCTGGGCCCTCATTTTACCAACCTCAGAAGCATGGAAGGCTGAGTCTACCTTGAGCCCGCCAGGATCAAACTCCTGGCAATGAGCAGTGAATTAGTCTGCAATACTGCCTCTTTTACACAAAAATGTAATTGATGTTAATTTATTCTCTCTATGTCGTGTTCTTCACAATTAGTTTAATTCACAAATGCAGCGTTAGAAGTAAAAATGAAAAACAGGTTTTGGAAGGAAAAGATTTTAGCATATTCATTAGATTTATAAACTGATGAGGGTAAGTTTCACACTGGCTGTCTACTTCTATTATAGAGTGGTTCATTAATGTTGTACCTTAGTAATGGCCAGGAGTAATGAAATCGGAAAACATTAAGGTTATGGTTCCCTTTTCACAGAAGGATAAATATCAGAGCTGTTAAGCAGAATTAATTCATTTCATTTCTATACAGTAGTTGCATATTTAAAGACCTATAGCTCTACCAGATCAGGTAAATGCTATACCCAAATATTTGGAACAATTTAGTTACAGTTTTAGCAGTTGAGACAATAGTATTGATAGGAATGAAATATAAACAAACTGGCAGGCATGTCATAAGAGACAGCAACTACCTTTTCTAAGTTTAACTTGCAATCAATTGAACATTTCTGAGAACTGGTAATGCAGTTAGCCTACAGTGATTTACAGATAGTCCTCAACTTAAAACAGTTCTCTTAGTGACCGTTCAAAGTTACAACAGTACTGAAAAAGTGATTTATGACCATTTTCAACACTTAAGACCTTGGCAGTACCCCAGTGGCCACATGATTTACCTTCGAGTGCTTGACAACTGATTCATTTTTATGAGGGTTGCAGTGTCCTGGGGTCATGTGATCACCTTTACATTCTTCTGACAAGCAAATCAATGGGGAAGGCAGATTTACTTAACAACTGTGTTACTTACAACTGTAGTGATTCACTTAACAAACATGAGTTGAGAACCACTGTCCTAGACATTTCTTTGATTGGGTGGTTGTTTTCTTCTTTATTGTTTGTCTAGAATTAATTCCTGCTTATTTGGGTGTGGCTTGCTAGAGAAGGATGTGTTCTGTTCTTTTTGTTTTTTTCTTAGTTTTTTATTGTCTCTCTTGAATGGTGGGTGAATATGGTTCATCTGTATGTGCCATTTAAATTTAGCTTCATTTAGGATGCTTAGAGTTTCCCAGTTGAAATTATGGTTGAGATTCTTCTATTCTCTTCTATTGTTTTATAATTGTTTCCATTATATCAACATCTAAGTTTCTCTTTTTCTTTCATTAGTTTTGGGGTGGGGTGAAGCTTCCTTTCTGATATTTTCTGCAAGTCAAGCATATTTGTAGTACTAATGATCAAGAATTATTTTAAAATTGTTCCTTGGAGTTTCTTGAAATAAAAATGAATGTAAAGAGATATTTTAAAAAACCTTAGGGAAGTGGTACAAATTGCTCATTGCTGGTAATATTTGCCATTTAAAGCTCACTTGTGTCTTGAGAATTTGGCTTACTAAGGTAAGAATTGTTACACTCAGACAATTTTCAGTACAGCAATGGTAACATATAGTGAAACCAGGTGCCATGAAATTGAATTACAGGTGTATTCTTCACTGCTCAAATTGCTCCATTTTATTCTAGGTCTTTTCATTTTGTTTTGAACAAAATGCTGCAATTTAGTAGGATCCAAAGAAATGATGGAATAAGCAGGTTTTGTTAAAAGATTTCTATTGCAGTAGAATAATATATTTGCTTGTCTTCAATAAGACAACTTTTTCCCATCCATTACGTATGAATGCAGACAATAATATGGTTATTATCATATGCCAAGTGTATTGTTTTTTTAAAAAAAACCTAATTTAAGATTTGTAACAATCTGTCTCTACAATTAATTTATGGTGATGAGACTATCATTGCAACTATATTACAACAAGAATTCTATCTACCAAAGTAGGAATTACAGTGTCCCAGCAATGTCATGAAATTTAGGAAAGTGGCATCTTTTTGTTGTATTTAAAATAGATTTTAAAAAATATATTACAGGATTTGTCAAAATGTGGCTTCATTTTGTTCCTTGTTTTATGGTTATAGTTCCATTTAGACCTTTGCTATTTCATCTTCCTCCACTTTCCTTTTCAATTTTCCATTCTGTTTATTTTACTGTATTGTAATGTACTGTATGTAACACGGAGAAAGAAAGTTGTGCCCTCCTTTCATGTATATAGGAGGAGGTAGTATACTGAAAGATAAAGAAAATTGTGAGTGCTATAAATGACTTACATGATGATACACATTTTTCTCATCTCAGTACAAATTATTGGTTATATAGAATCAAGGGATTTTATTCAAAACAATAAAAATATTAGTTTGATATATAGGAAGACCATGCAAACTTCCCTTATATTTTATAAACTTAGTACCTTTAGGTGGTCAGCAACCACACTTTGCATTTGGGAGAAGAGAAAGCCACAGTAGGTGAGTGATTACACAGATGGGGGATAGTCAATCATAAGCCTTATTTTCCTGATTTTTCTCAAGGGAATCTTCAAATAACTCATATTATATTCCTTCTTTTTGTGATTCTTCAGCTGGACTGGAAGCTGTATATGGTGACTATATCGTTTGGTGGCTATATGATCCTGTTTGTAGTTTATGGTTACAACATTTTCTGTATGCGTTAGCAGAGGCCATAGATTTTATTTATTTATTTAGTTAGTTAGTTTGTCAAACATGTACGAAATAACAGGTATAAGTATAAACATGGACATGGACATAGGAAATGGGGACAAATAAATGGGGACAATAGGAAAAGTTAGTAGGCACGCTGGTGCGCTTATGCACACCCCGTTACAGACCTCATAGGAAAGGGGTGAGATCCACGCTATACAGTTTAAGGTTAAAGTTATGGGGGTTTGAGGATATACTAACAGAGTCAGGTAGAGCATTCCAGGCACTAACTACTCTGTTGCTGAAGTCATATTTTCTGCAATCGAGTTTGGAATGGTTCACCTTGAGTTTGTATCTATTGTTGCCCGTTGCAGTTGAAGCTAGTCATTGACAAGTAGGATATTGTAGCAGACAATTTCGTGTACTACGCTTACAAAAACTAACCAAAGCTTAGTTTTTGCAATTCTATTTACACTAATGAACCCAGAAAGAAGTCCAGTCTTTCCTCCAGATGGTTAACAACTTTCAAACTACATCTACTTAGATTGCATAATTTCTCCAGAGCTACTGTATTTGTTTGATTTAACACAGTTGACCTACTGTATATAATGGCAACTCCCTGTATTGCACATATTGATTTCTATTCCATGCAGAAGTATTGTGGTCTCTATGATCTCCTATATGCTTAGAAGCATCCTCGTACAAGTTCACAATAATTATATAGCAGATTGGACTGCTGTTCAAAATCGTAGGCAAATAGAAGAGTTCACATTAATTTTCTATTTTCTATTAATTTAACCCAGGTACTTTGGGATGTAATGTTATATATGCATAGGTACTGTGGTGCTCAGACCTGTAGAAAACAGGAAAGACATAGGATTATTGCAAAAGACACACTTGAGATGGGAGGGAGAAAGCATGAGAATGGGACTCAGAGCTATTTTTCTTTAATTAAGGTAGATGAAAGTTAAGCAGGAGAATTGCTCGGCAAGCTCCTAAGGTTTTGTTACATTAGCCTATTAGTAATAAAGATCTTTCGAGACATCCAAGCAATTCTTGTATCCTGAATTTGCCAACCTTGCTAGACTAGACATACTAATTCTCAATTCTCGTTTCATAACAGAACTAAGTCCTGTCCAAAGCTATTTTACTTCTTTCAACAAACATTCATGCCTTCCAACAGTCCTGCCAAACCTGTACAGCAGGCCACAGATAAGGAAGCAAGCATCACATAGGCTTCTATAAGGAGTTTTAAAGGAATAATTAGATTTGTGGTATAAAATCTTAGAAAATGTGAAAGAAATGCCCAGCCCCTTTTCATTAGCGAGTTCATTAAGTCAGAGTCTCCTCGAAAGTGTTAACTCTCCCCAGGCTTTCTGCGCCCTATAGAGAACCACTGTTTTACTGATAAAACCACTAATGAACTTTGCTATCTGCTCATTTCTAGAAGTCCTCTCTTTCTCAGCCATCTTATAAGATTACATGCTAACCACTAACTTTCTTCCAGTATTTGCATATCTTTCTCCATTTTCCCACATCCACTAAATATTCTGCCAAGAGTCCCCAAATTCATCTATTTTCACAATAATGGATAGCTGGAGACTTGGCAGTCAATATCAAGGTTTGCCAAATCCCAGGAAGTCTTGTTCAAGAGGGAGTACTTCACCATCTTTTTCAAGACAGCAAGCGTATCTCCTATCCTAAGATCAACTTTGACCATCTCTTTGAAACATGCCTGCCCTTCCTAAAAGAGGGGGGAAATCTGTGTGTGTGAAAAAGTTTGATTGGAGGCTCTCAACAGGAATGAGTCTTATAGTAATCAATGAGTGATCTGACCGTGCCAAACGACTCACCTTTATGTCAATTACAGATCATCAGTAACTACTTGGAGGAGGCAAGGAAGGGAGGGTTGTGTAGCAAGATGGGCCTTTCACAAACACAATCCCTATGATGTGCCTATGGCCCATTGTTACAAACATGTTCATGGTTTATTGCCTCCACAGAAGTACCCTTGCCATCCCTTTTCACTTATACTTTGGGTGTCAGCGTTCCTGAAAACCCCAACTCCAATGAAACTCCAAAAACAGGCTTTGTCTCAAAGCTCCCATTTATTAGAGTAGGTATACAGGCACACCTGGGAAAACCCGAATCTGAGATTTCCAGGCTTTCCTTCAGTAAGTCAAAAGTCCAAACCCATCCCATGCACCCATCAATTCATCACCTCGTCTAATCCCAAATTGTCCCAACTCGAGACATCACTCTAACCACTAATTCTCCAGACACAGGAATACCCTGACCTTGACTGAGAATGCTATTTTATCTAACTACATCCCCTCTACTAAATTCCCCCCTCCTATTTCCCAGGTACAAGGATGTCACAGTGTGGAAGCATCCAGTGTTTATATGGGTTCCAAAGCTGACATTGGGTTTCTGGCTGATGCAGAACTTGAAATTTGGCAAGACAGATTTCAGAGACAGCAATCTCACTAGTGAACCCCCAGACATTTGATAATATACATAGGTCATATGTGTTTGCTATTTGAAACCAAATTGTAGTTGTGTATGATCTTATTGCCCACAGACATGGAATTTTTCAGAAACATTTGTTCCAATTTGATTCCAATGTTATCAGCAATCCAGCATTTGGATATTGGGGTAAGTAACTGGCCCAGAATAGGAAAACTAGACACCCAACTACTTCCTCCCTTTCTTGGGAATGACTTGCCAAGCTACTCCCCCCATATCTTATCCAACCAATTATTTTTTCTTTCTTTCATTCAATCATGTCCAATTCTCTGAGATTGCATAGATACTTCCCTGCAGTTTTCTTGGCAAAGTTTTAGTTTGCTGTTGCCTTCTTCCTAGGGCTGGGAGAAAGTGACTGGTTCAAGATTTAGGCACTTTGTGCCTAAAACAGCATTAGATATCACAGACTCCCAGTTTCAAATCAAATCAAATCTCTTGCTTATCCCATTTTCAGTTCCCTCAACCTTCTTTTTTTCTCTTGGTGAGATGCCTAGATCTTCCTTAGTTTATCTTAGTAGCTATACTGATAGTCCTTACTGTTCTATGCTCTCTTTCTTCACATCTGTCTTTGTCCTTAGCTTTAATTTGCATTTACCTCTGTATGTTTCACTGCTCCAGCCATTATCTTTGTCCCCTGTCTATTCATCCACTGTGGTAGTCTTTTCTACCTGAATCAGCTCCATTGTCTAACATCCAATGGATTCATGCCAGTTTCTTCTTCTGACTCAGTCATGTGCTACATCACTGCCAAGCCAGTTAAGTTTGCTAAATGACTGAAAATTTCAGCTCAGCTAGTGGCTTGTTACAATAAAATGTTGGTGATAACTTGGTGCCTCTCCTACTTGGGAAAGGACTTGTGGTGATGGTGATAGTCTTATAAGAAGTAGGAAGATGATGTACGATACTTCCAGACTCTGTCCAACTATCTTTTCTTGAGGTAGTTGCATCTGTCACCTGACATCCAAATATCCTCTCTTGTCTTCTTTCACTTTTGTCCAGTTCTTTCTTTTACCTGCAATCTGCATCCACTTCTTTCTCTTCTACATTTATGTCTCCAATCTATCTATCCTTATTTCCAACCTTACTTCCAAAGAAGAGTTCTGAAAACATAACAACAAGAAGAATAACAGTAATGTAAATAAAAGGGTAAAACTGTATTACTGAAAATATTAATTCATGCCATCTAAGTTGTTATGGATATGTGGGAAAGTTGGAATCCATAGCTTAGTGATGTTTGTTATGCTTCAGTAAACACTGATAATGGAAGAAGCAAAGACGAGATGTGAGAAACATTGAGCAACATGCTGAATTTAATCAAGGAGAAAAATTATTCTGCTAAATGTTATTAATGGATGGTTATGAACAAAGCAAGAAAGTGATTGGGTTATTGATGGAAGAAGTTATTTAAAAATTGGTATGGAAAGTGCTGAAGGAGTTATTGAGGAATTTATGTGAGAATGATAATGAAATGTCAAACAGCGGAATGGAAACAAATGCTATAAAAATGGTGTCCGAATTAAAGAAAATAATGAAGTCATACATGCTGTGAGAATGTTGAAAAATTGTAAGGCTGCGGATATTGAAAGTGTAATTGGAGAAAAGTTAAACATGGCCAAGGATCGAGTGGCTGTGCAACTAATTTAATGTGAAAGTAGCATCTTTGCCCAATGACTAGACTTAGGCCATTTATGTCCTTATGCAAAAAGAAAAAAGTAAGTGTAAAAAAATGAATGCTCTAACTACCAGGGTATCTGCTTGTTAAATGTGCCTGGAGAGTTTTTGGCAGAATTACAATTGAAAAATAGTGTGAGTTAGGAAGTGAATTTTAAATGTATCTTAGTAGAGGGATTGCAAGCATGATTTTTGCTCATTAGTGAAGCTCCTATATGAATAACAAAATGATATCTGTGGCAAGTAAGTATTCATTGACATTATGCATAGTGTCACATCTACCTGCTCATCACCATGTTAAGTCACCATGCATTTAATTTTGAGGATATCTGTGGTATGTTGTTGTTTTCTATATCCTTGGGTCAGAATTTTAATGTACAGAATCATCCAAGGTGGAAAAAAAATGTAGATTATTGAGTCCAAATTCCCATTCCATTCATGAACAAGAAATTACAGCATTGCCCATAAATGGGTGTTCAGCTCGTACTTCAGTATATCAGCATACTGTCAAACTTCTCAAAGGCTGCTTGACATTCCATTGTCCAGTTGACACATACCTTTGTCAGTTTATCTTTGCCAATGCACATGGTAAACCAGGCTAACCCCAAGATCATATCTTTGGCTAATTGATTCCACTATTTCTATTGTTTGGATTTTTTTAAAAAAACAAAAAACCAGGATCTGCCTTCCTGGTATTTAAGTTGATTTTTTGAATAATAAATTAATTAATGTTAGGATGCTGTGTGAATACATTTTTCTGGGTTGATGTCAATGTTCTGACTGATGAACCCAACCAAAAGCAAGCACGGCTGAGATGATCCAATCTCTTTATGAAAAACTTTAATGAGTATCCCTCCACTCTTTGTAAGCTCTATTATAAAGTCCATGGCTATCTCCTCCCATGGCCAGGTTGGCCCCACCACTTGTTGTAACAGTCTGGACTTCTTCCCTGGTCTGTTCTGATTTTCTCAAAACAAATACTATATACAAACAATATTTTAACATATATGTAGTTTTATTCACAACTTAAAAATCTACGCTGTTATTAGTGGCTGAGTGAGTAGTTGCTGTAAAGTATGATTTACCTGGTTTACCAAGACTTTCAGTAAGTCATTAACTACCAAAAAAATAAAGTGTTCAAAATAGGTCAGATTAATGTCATGCTAGGAATGTTCCCAAGGTTACCATCATTTCAGCTATGCAGTCTACAAATTCTGTGAAAAATATGAAAATATGATCTGAGAATGAAGATGCAGGAGTTCTAAATCTGTTATTCTCCCCAGTAATTGTCTTTATAATTTCCCCACCTATTCTACTTGTCCATTATTAGCAATATTTTCAGAGTTGCCATTGTCTCTCTATATATTTTTAAAGCAAATTATTATTTTAAATCTGCTACATGATCTTAGATCTGGTAGTGAAAGACATTTACATCAATCATTTGCTATGGACAGACCCCTCTGAGAGTGTGACAAATGATGCCTATGGGGAAGGGAAGTTGGTGTGATGGACTACAGTGAAGCAACAGTTTTTCAGGAAGGAGGGAGTACATTCCAGAAAAGGGAGAGAGAAGAGGCAACACAGCCAAGATCTGGATAGAGGACCCAAGAAGTAGAAGGATAGCAACTCCCTAGAATCCATCAGGTCCATTAGGATGAGAGTTGTAAGAATTTAGCCTGGCAAGATTCTGTCTGATATACACGTGTAAGCAAATAAAGAAGTGAACACTGGCTGAGCTGTTCTTGGTTATTCTTGGGCTTAACCTGTCAGAGCTGGTCTTCAGCCTTGCTGGCATCATTCTTCTCCATGGGGAAGATGGGGCCTGTCCAATCAGCCCATGTCACATAAGTGATGTAACAAAGGGGTTTCCAGACAGAGCTTGTGGCTGTACAATTAAAAAGTTCAGGCAAAGTGTTAGTCATGTTTGGAAGAGGCAGGTAGCTGGGGCTCTGGCTCCCTATGTGGGAATTGGGGAAGATGTGCAGGAATGGTATGAGGGCACATGAGAGGTGCCATGCAGGTTGGGGAAGTTGCAAATAGTGATCATATTATTACAGAGCTCTTGGCATCTGGTCATAAATACAAACTAGTTTCCAGGCACCCAGATCATGATCACATGACTGCAGGGATGCTGTAGTCCAGAACATCCAGAAACAGTTGTAAACCATCATTCGTTCAGCCCCATTGGAACTTTGAATTATTGCTGAACAAATGGTCACAAGCTGACCACTGCTTGTCTGTTTTCCTAGTCTAACTTGGATGTCTTTCCAATTCATGTGTAAGACAACCATTGAACTTTAATAAAGTAAAATGAGCTCATGTTTTTGGAGTTTTTTTTTTAAAAAAATAAGAGATGGATTCTCTTACTTTAGATTGTAGTTTTGCTGAGAGAAGAAGAACTTTTTTAAAGGACAAAAGCAATTGACAGTGTAATTAAAGTTGACATGGGATTTGTTTAGAAAGAAAAGCAGAACAGGAAGAAATATTATTCTGTCTTGTCAGTGTATTTTAAAAGCTGCTAATGCAGTGAGATTGACAAATGATATGTAAAACTTAACATTTCTGATAACCCCTCTGGAATTCTCATTCAAACTTCAGTATTTTTCTCATTGTAGATGCAATACTTTTTGAAAGTCACTTACTGAATTTTTTTGATGCATACCAACTCCTTGTTTGCACTTCAGATGAACTGGCCTGGGTTATTTTAGATTATATACTTCACAGTTGACATGTCTGGAAGAATGATTGTTGAATTACTGTTCTGTTTTAATGTGTATGTACAATTCAAGGACCACTGTATGAGATGGCATATGACAAATGAGTGTCCTGACAAGCTCTGGCAATAGGGTCTCCAGAAGACAGATGGTTATGTCTGGTCACCTTGGAGAAGAATCTAACTTCCAGATTAACCTGACAGTTTGATTTTTTCCTCTATTTATTTTTATGTTACGGTGCTCATTTTTTTAACAGTTCCAAGCATGAATATAGAACAAATATTTTAATTTTTTAGTCATTTCTATTTTTTAGCAATGAACCATAGGATAATGAAGAAGAAGAAGAAGAAGAAGAAGAAGAAGAAGAAGAAGAAGAAGAAGAAGAAGAAGAAGAAGAAGAAGAAGAAGAAGATGATAATAATAATAATAAGTTGGCAGTAGGGAATGAGATCTACGGAATGGTTAATATCAAGCGAGGAATTTTCCAGGGTGATTCACTTTCACCTCTTCAATCCTGCATTCATATATATGGATGATTTGAAACTCTATGGAAAGTCAGAAATAGAAATCCAATCATTGACAAACACAGTCCGAGTATTCAGCACCGATATTTCAATGCAGTTTGGCATGGAAAAATGCGCCACTGTATCCATAAAAAGGGGCAAAATCACTGCATGTGAGGGAGTTGAAATGCCCAATGGCCAACTAATTAAATGCAACGAAAATGAAGCCTACAAATACTTAGGCATTCTGCAGTTGGATAACATCAAGCATGGAGAAGTAAAAACTATTGTCAGGCGGGAGTACACCAACAGAGTTAGGAAAATTTTGAAATCTAAATTGAATGGTGGAAATACAATCAAGGCCATAAATACCTGGGCAATACCAGTTATAAGATACACAGCTGGTATAGTTAACTGGACACAAGCTGATTTGGACATTTTGGACCAAAAAACCAGGAAACTAATGATAATGCACTACAGTTTACATCCACGAGGTGATACTGATAGACTTTACCTGCCCCGAAAATCAGGTGGAAGAGGATTATTACAAGTGAAGCAAACAGTTGAAGAAGAAAAACATGCACTGGCTGATTATTTAAAAGAAAGTCAAGAACATCTATTAATCGAAATAAAGAACAAAAATCTACTGAAGGCCCAACAGACGAAACAAGAATACAGAAAACATGTGATAAAGTCAAGAATGGAAAGTTGGCAGAACAAAGCACTACGTGGCCAATTTCTGGAAAAAATAAAAGATAAAGTGGACAGTGAACAAACTTGGTTATGGTTAACAACAGGTACATTAAAGAAAGAAACAGAGTCACTAATCCTGGCTGCGCAAGAACAAGCTATCCGCACAAATGCCATTAAGGCCAAAATCAAAAAATCCTCTGATGATGCCAAATGCAGACTTTGCAAAGAAGCTGATGAAACTGTTGATCACATACTCAGCTGCTGTAAAAAAATCGCGCAGACTGATTATAAATTGCGGCACAATTCAGTGGCACAAATGATCCATTGGAATTTGTGCAAAAATTATAATATTAAAACAGCAACAAACTGATGGGAACATCAGCCTGAAAAAATCACCGAAAATCAGATGGTCAACATCTTGTGGGATTTCCGTATACAAACGGACAAAATACTGGCGCATAATACACCAGACATCACACTGATTGAGAAAAATAAGGTCACAATCATAGATATCGCAATACCAGGTGATAGCAAGGTCGACGAGAAGGAACATGAAAAAATCGCAAAATACCAGTACTTAAAAATCGAAATTCAACGACTATGGCACAAACCAGCAGTGGTAATTCCAGTGGTAATTGGCACACTGGGTGCTATTCCAAAAGCACTGGAATTACATTTAAAACAGTTAAAAATTGACAAAATCACCATCAGTCAAATGCAAAAAAACGCACTGCTTGGATCTGCATGTATATTACGAAAATACGTTACGACGTCCTAGGCCCCTAGGTGGGGCCCGATTAGTAACCAATGCCAAATCCGGCAAAACAACTGGCCGCTGTGATACAATTGTATAATAATAATAATAACAACAACAACAACAACAACAACAACAGCAACAGCAACAGCAACAGCAACAGCAACAGCAACAGCAACAACAACCAGATTATTGCCATTGGGGATAACAACCACATTGAATAATTCCAGATGTTTACATATCTTCCGTTTATGCTGGATCAATTAGCTTGGTAAGAATGAAAATCCATTTTCTGGATCAATTAGCTTGGTAAGAATGAAAATTCATTTCTGTCAAATTTAACTTTAACTAAAGAGCTGAGTTTCCAGACAAATTCTTCTGATTCTCCTCTAAACTCATTCCAAATCAAGGAAGTTAGGCTAGGAGAACTGTTGTTTAATTGTTTGAAAACTGAAACATTCCAAACTGCTTCATAAGTGTTTTTTTCTTGTATTTATGGCATGGGAAGGTGGTATCCTAACATGAGCATATCTCTGCATTCAAGAGCTTTAAGTGAAGGTCTGTATATATAAATGGAATGAAGGAATTTGGGGATTGTATGGCCCCAAACCAGAGGTGAAATCCAGCAGGTTCTCACAGGTTCTAAAGAACAGGAGTGGAAATTTTGAGTAGATTGGAGAATCAGCAAATACCACCTTTGACTGGCCCCAGAGTGGGGTGGGAATGGAGATTTTGCAGTTTCCTTCCCCTGCTACAACACCAAGCCACACCCACAGAACCGGCTGTAAAAAATTGAATTTCACCACTGCCCCAAACTATTTATGAGGAATCTCACGCTATTACTTCTGAGTGTTAGCAGTTCTCACTAACAGCGTGACTTCCCTGAGGAGGCTTATTCAACCTGACTCTTATTTACAAAATTTTAATGGAGTTTGTTTGTTATGTAGCATACAAATCTGTTGTTACAAAACTAAGGAGTAAGGCTTCCTGTGAGAAATTCAACCCTCCCCCCCCCCACTGTGTGAGAACTTTGAAACTCCAGTCCAGGCTGGAAGGCTACAGAGAGTTATTCTAACATCAGAAGTTCTATCTCCATGATGGAGAACCTATGGCATGTGTGCCAGAGGTGGCACGCAGCACCCTCTCTGATGGCACGTGAGCCATCACCCTAGTTCAGCTCTGCCACACATGCGCATGTGTCTCCTGCCAGCCAGTTAGTCTTCAGGTTTCTGCTGCGCATGCAGTGGGCATTTGAGCTTGGGGCAGAGTGTGTGTGGGAGGCATGTGCGGAAGATGTGTGCGTGCATGAAGGAGGGGTGCATGGATGGGGCTGCGTGCATGCAGGGGGTACTTGTGTGTGTGGAGGGATGCACACAGTGGTGGGTTTCAAATTTTTTTAGAACCTCTTCTGTAGGTGTGGCCTTATTTGTGGGAGTGGCTTGCCAGCCATGTGACTGGGTGGGCATGGCCAACTTGTAAAATGTGGTGAAACTCACTTAACAACGCTCTTGCTTAGCAACCAATTTTTTTTTGCTCAGGAACTCTGGCATTGAAGCCAAGTCTTAAATCTGTCAAGTTACAAGACCCTTGCACCCCTAACCCTTTAGAAAAAAAAACCCAGGGGTGTTCAAACTTGACAGCTTTAAGACTTGTGGACTTCAACTCCCAAAATTCCTCCTCTCACTCTTCATCTTGATGATGTGCAGAGGGACGGGGGGGAGCAAGCTGGAACCAGTTCTAAACGGTACTGTAGATTTGTGGAACCTCTTCTATAGAAGAGGTTAGAACTGACAGGAACCCACCCCGGCACACACATAGAATTTTGGGGGTTCGGATACGTGCGCTTTGGGCACTTGGTCCAGAAAAGGTTAACCATCACTTTTCTATCTGATGTAATAGCTTGGGATAGCATAATTTGAAATTAACCTTCTCCTTTTAAAATATATTGATAGTGTTTATAACATATAGAAAAGATACAGTATGATTGAGAAGAAATTAAAGAACAGTAACCTCAGCTAAAAGAAAATCAGAAGCAATTTCAGCTTTGAGACCACTATGAGACAAAAAGAGTTAAAGTCCTGGCAATCTGCCCAGTTATTACTTTATTGAGGAATGTATTAACCATGTCTCCATTAGGGAATTGGGCTATAAACTAATACTGCAGAACAGTTATTTTTCAACCTTGCCTTGGATATGCTCCTGGGTCAACAGAATTGAAAGATAATTCACTGTTTTCCAGATAACAACTTTGCTGGGTAGGTAGTCCTCGACTTACAACAGTTCATTTGGTGACCATTCAAAGTTATAACGGCACTGAAAAAAGTAACTTATGACTGTTTTGCCACAGTTATAACCTTTCCAGCATCCCCATCCATGATCATGTGATCAAAATCCAGATGCTTGGCAGCTGATTCCTATTTATGGTTGTTGCTGTATCGCAAGATCATGTGATCTTTTGTGGCCTTCTGACAAGCAAAGTAAGTGGGGAAGCTAGACTCACTCAATAACCAGGTTATAACTCATCAACTGCAGTGATTCACTTTAACAGAGTTGGAAGGGACCTTATAGTTCATCTAGTCCAACCTTCTGCTCAAGCAGGAGACCCTACACCATTTCTGACAAATGGCACTCCAGTCTCTTCTTGACAACTTAACAACTGAGGCAAGAAATGTCATAAAATGAGGCCTCGTGATAGGTCTCATGCATAAGCAGGGGGTTGGACTAGATGACCTCCAAGGTCCCTTCCAACTCTGTTAGTGTTAAAGCAAGAGAAGAATTTTGAGAACTTCATCACGAAACTGCTGCCTCAGCATGCAGGATCTGGTTTCCTAAAGGCTAGCAAGAGGCAGGAGAGGTTAGCAGTCTCCTGAAGACCAGCTGATCAGCAACCAACTGATCAGAGCAAAAAACCCTGAAAGGCTACAGAACCAGTCCTTATTTTGCCCCAGTGACAGAACCAGTAAAGTCAGGCACTCCCAGCATTTTCCTTCTCCACTGTTCCTTGCTGGCGAGACAATCAGCCGTGTCACCAGTGGAACATGGGATATCTCTGGGGATGGGGGAGGCCTGGGAAGGCCCGAGGCAGGTGGGATCATGCCTGCATTAGGCCTCCCAGGATTTCCCCCAACCCTGCATCATCCCTGCTCCACTTAGTGACCAACACATTTGATTAACAAATGTTCTGGGGAGAGCAGGTTGAGGCAGTTTTTTTAAACATTTTTCCTGACTTGAGAGTCTATCTGTATTTTTTTGTTTTAAAAATTTCAGAAATCCTAAAGTGCTTCCACCTGGGGGGGGGGGGCATTGTGAAAATTCTTTTTCTAGCAATTATGAGGTTTCTGAAATCAGGAAAGAGTAAGTGTGTGTATAAGTTTATTAATAGCAGGGGTGGGCAATTAATTTCCCCAGGGGCTAGATGAGAAACTGGGACAGTTGTGGAAGACCACTGCTGCCATACCCCCACCCCCACTGCAACCACATCCTCTGTGTGCCACCCTATCCCTGGCAATGCCGCCCTGCTCCTCACCACCACCCCACCTTCTTCGCCAATGCCGACATCCTGTCCCCCTGTCATCACCTCCCCCTAACATTGCTCCACTGCCGATGCCCCAGGTTGGACACAGGCGGCCAAAGTCTTATTTATAGGATTCCTTCATTTCAATGAATTTCCTTCTGATGTACATGCATTGTAATACTTGGAAAAGCCCACATTTCCAGCCATCCTGCATCTATGTACTATATATGCACTAATTGTAGCTCTTTTATTGTTATGCTTGCTTTTCCCTGAGATAACCATGTGTAGAGAAAAACTAGCAAGATCTATGTTCTCTAATTTAAAGTTTAGGGTATTTTAACATTTGTTTTTAAACCTTTCAATTTGGGAATCTTTATGTACAGGTTCCCATCCCATGTGCAATAATAATGATGATACACCCCCGTACCTAATAATTGTCTCTCACAACAATAGTGTCTTTGATTTATCAGGAGCGTTATTTTCATTTAAGAGAGTTCCCAGGAGAGAACTTGACTGCAAAGTGAATAGCTGAAAGTGTGTACTATAGACATTTCAGTGATAGTTGAAACAGTACATCAAGTGACTCCTATATTTCAGTTATGACTGCTAAGCCAAATAGTTTGTTGCATTGTTAACCTGTACACATTGGCATTAGAGCAGAGTGCAATACCATTGAGGTAAGTGTTCCGTGAAAAGTAGTAAATGTAAACAGATTAAAGGCACATCAGGGGTAGGTGATGGTGGGCAAATATGGGAGTTATGACCTACTCATAGTTGTAGAAGAGATATGTAATGATTGTAACAACACATTATGACTGTGCCTTAGATGTCTAACTGCATGAAAGCAGTTTGCTGCTATGGCTGAGTTGCTGGGCACACATCCAAGGTCCTGTAGCCGAGAAGTTCTCTAATTCTGCACCACAAACATTTTAAAAGTAATTATAAAAATAATAGTCAGCAGAGTTACTGTCCAGCTGTCACTTGAACCCCCCAAGAGGCCCTTTGGAGAAATAAAGATGTGCAACTGCTGGTTTGTTCCCGGAACATATCTATGTTTTTAAAAGAAAAAGTGATCAAAATTTATTTAAATAAAACTGGAAGGAGAATAAAGAAGAGAGGGAAAGAAGGAAGAGGAAAGGCTTGGAAGAGAGGGAAAAAAGGGATGGGGAGAGAAAGAGCTCTAGGGAGAAGTCAATAAGACAATAATAGGGAAAAGGAATACCCAAGAATAGGTGTGACTTTCCAAAAGCATTTTATGTGGGGCCTGTTGAACCCTAGTATTAAATGAAAGCAATAGCCCTAGTAACACTATTAAATGAAAGCAAACAGTAATTCGCTCAGAGGTTTTTTTTGAGTTTGCCACTCTTACTACTGGTGTGTGTGTGTGTGTGTGTGTGCGTATGCGTGTTCATGTTTGAACTTTACTGATTTGAGAATATAGGAGTCCAACAATTTAATTTGAACTGTATTATAACTTTTATTAGCACATGTGCTGAGTGTACAAGACACTTGCATTTACAACAGCAGGCATTTTGTTAAAAGTGACACCTAATATAATGGTTCATGAGAAAGACCTTGGGAGATGGAGGGAAAGGATGCTGCCAAGGGAAATGTCAGATAAGAGAAAGCACAGCCTGCAGCTGCCTAATGAGCAGAGAAAGAGAATTAGAAAGGACCCTCCCTAACTTCTTAAGCTGTAAAAGAAATGGGAGGCTTGCAAAATTCTATTAAGGTAGCCTTATAATAAACTTGTATTAGTTGATCTGATTATGTTTCCTATCTGGTATGCCTGGAAAGGGTAGCACTTAGGCTGTACAGAACATAAACATATACTTCTTAATTTAGAACCTAGGCTTGTTTTACATTAACTGGATTTTCCAGTTGATTACTTGTGGACATTATTAATTTTGCTGCCTTTTTGATTGCAGCAATAATGAAAGCTCACAACAGCATAAAATATATGGACTGGAATCACTTGAATGTATGACAGTTGAGCCTTGAAATGACTGACTCTAGAAATGATGATGAAGATGCTGAATATATGATGTTGCTGAAGAATAGTAGTAGTCAGTGAATAGTAATACTAGGTATAAATGAAGAAATGTATAATGTCCAGGGCAAATGATTGGTTCAGGGTTCTTGCATTATTTGCAGGCTTTATATACAGATCTTCTGGCCAGTAAACAATTTTGAAGCAATGTTTTTACCTTTCAATTCAGCAGTCTTTTGGGTTACTTATTTAGGTGAGCCTGAACATTTTTTTCCCTGGATTTCATTGCCAATATATTTTAGAAGATTTTTTTATGTGTGAAGTCTAAAGGCAGGGCTTTAACTCTGCTACCTCATTTTGAACCCTTTTTCAATTTTTTAAAATAGTAATGTCTCCAAACTAAAAGTAACAGTAATGAACTGAAAATACTTTTTGATTTTGCTACTCTTCCCTCTCCCTCTCTCTCTGTTTCATAGCAATAGCTGTATTGGATTATGAAGGGATTTTTGCCAACTCGGTGAATGTGTCAGGCTCCTTGGCTCGAACTCAGCAAAAGCTACTGACATGCTCAGCACAACACAGCTCAATAAGAATCTTTATTGCATACTAGGCTGATGCCACTTGAAGCAGTTAGTTGCCCTCAGTCCACATGATACCACAGTCCCCTTTATACCTACTGCAGTTTAAATCCAGCGTTTGCTTTCCCCACCTTTCCAACAGCTTAACGGATACCTTGCTTTGCAGGTCTGATGCTGATTGTTGACCTAATCAGCATTCCTGCCCTAGGAAATTTTGGCACTCAGCGTAATTCCCACAGTATGGCTGGAAATCATCCCTCTGTCTGGCAAGTGGATCAGCACCTAAAAGTAAGTAGAGCTGTGAAGCGCTGGGAATGCGACTGGAATCAGAACTGTTTTTATCTTTTGCTTTGATCATGAGGCTTTTTGCTAGCATATAAAGGATACAGAGGTACAATAGTGTTCCTCATTTGTGAAATAACAATTGTCAGTGATTTTTGCCAACTGTTGAATGTGACAGAAGCCAAATCAGCCAATGAAAGCGAGGCAGAGGTAAAGTGGCAGCCAAGTAATAGGAGATATGGAAAGTACAAAATAACCTTTCAGCCAAATATTAGAGAAGTCATTCACCAGTTGGTTTATGAAACAAGAATAAAGCTTGTGATGATACAAATGTGAATATATTCTGGATATATGTACAGTATGTGTGAAAAAGAGGAGACTGTGATTTAAGTTTTTATGCCTGTTTCTTTTGCTTGCTGAGATAATTGGAGCAATCCTAAAGTGCTCAATGAAAACAATGGAATAACAAGACTACCCTTTTGGAAATATTGTGAGAGGAAATCTGGAATGATTTTTAATATTGCAGTAAGGGGTAACAAAGCTAACAGATATTCAAATAAGAAACTATGCATCTCTGTCCCAGTTAAAACATGTCATCAAGATCACTATTTGGGACAGGTAAAATGTTCTGACTGGCAGATATTTGCATAGATCTTCCCATCTAGTTCAATTTCAGGACAGGTCAATCTAGTACTAGTAATTTCAGAAGTTGTCTAATATAATTTGAGGTTGGGATTCAGATGGAAATTTCATTAACTGGAGATCTATTCTTTTACAATTTAGGGGGGAAAAGTACAAACACGAACAATATGATCAGGGGTGTGTGTGTGTGTGTGTGTGTATAAATAAACTAGTATAGATATATATTTAGAAGAATAGAACATCATCTGTAGGGAAACGAGATTTACAAGGGGATCCAACTCCCCAATGACAAAACCAATGCAGGAATTTCTCTTTAAAATTCCAGGATTTGCAACAAATTCTTATAACAAAATTTGTAGCAACAAGAGTTGTTCCAAACAGAGACACTATAGAAAACATGTATTCCAGATGTCATATAGGAAGGTTGAGATATGTTTCTGCAAAGGAAATGGGGTCTCTGTGCAAAAGCACATGGAAGAAAGGATAAAATTAATCATATTTTATTAAAGGTACAGTGTCTTTGCTATCACTTTTAAGATTTTGTAGCTGGAATGAATTATAGTGTAAACTGTGAGGTAAAAAGAAAATTAAAAATTTGTAGAGATTGTTAATTACACTATTGTAAGCATCATTCACAACAGCGCTCCACAGGTTTTTGATGATAACAGAAATATCCTGGTATTGATGAGATAACATATGATCTCTCCCCACCCAAATTTATGCATATATTCAATCTTTTCCCACATTCATCGATGTTTTGGCCAGAGTATTATGCTATTTGCTACCATTTAAAACATTTATCCTTAGTGAATTTTCTTTCTTTTTTCCTGTAAGTATTAATTATGGGTTAAGCCAGAAAATCTGAAACCAATCCAATATTAGCACAATATACAAGGACATCTGGAGAATATTATACTTTTATTGGATTGGTTCCAAACAAAAACACATGAAAGAAACAGATGAATTTGGTTCGCATCTGATTTCTATTATTACATTACCACTCTCTGGAACAAGTAGCTTGAAATGGGCCTTGGCCATTATATGCAAAGAAGTCATTTTATAATGCAGAGTAAAGTAGAGCCAGTTTGATTTAGTTGTTAATACTAGGCTAAAAACCAGGAGACTGGGAGTTCTAGCCTTGCCTTAGACATGAAAGTGTTGGGTGACATTGGATTGTTACTCTGTCATAGCCCAACCCACTTCACAGGATTGTTGTTGTGGGGGGAAAGAGGTGGAAAAAAGAGTATTAGATATGTTTGCCACCTTGACTTATTTGTAAAAATAATAAAGGGATAAAAATCTAAAATACCATCTGCTAACACATTGCCTGAAGAAATAATTCCAGCGCAATATCATAATCGTAGTATGTTTATTACATTCTTGTTGGAACCTATTTTGAATTAGGTGATGAGATGTAATTTTAGTTTGTTACATTGATCAGTCCATATCATGGAGCCAAGTCAGGTTATGCTATTTCTTTCATCTAAGTCATAAGTTTCAATTTCATTGACACCATGTTTACATACTTACCCATAATACGATTTCCTTTCAATATAACATGAGTCAACATATATCTGTATACCTTGGACCTTTGTTTCCTTGCTCCTACCATGTCTAGAGGCTACTTGACATAATGCCTATTTTTTCCAGTCAGAAGAAGCACACTATCACATAGCCATTTATACTTCGTTCAGCAAATATTTAGCCCTTATAGAGGCATGGTTTCTTTTGACCATAATTCTCCAGTGTTTCTAGCTATAAAGACTGCAAGGCATTTCTGCAATTTTGATCCATATTCAAATGTTAAACTTACACATTGAAATATTCAGAATATAAAAATAGTAGATGTATCTCCTCCTCGTCCTCCTCCTCCATTCTTTCATTTTTATTTAAAAAAATTGTATTCATGTTTAAAATACTGAAAAAAACATTACCATGAGAAAAAAAATCATGATTTTTAAACTTTAGTTTGTCCAAAGGTTACACATGACTCAATTCTTTATCTAGTTGCAGCTTTAGCACTTCAAGAAATAATAGACATTATTAAATCTGTGAAAACAAGAAAAGTTCCAATGTTAGGAACTATCATATTGAATGGTATAAAGCATTTTTCTTTTGTTGTTGCTGAAGGTTTATGATGATTCTTTCTTGAATAAAAGGTTGCCACCTTTCTTTGATGTAGCTTATATAACTGTGATTTGGAAGGTTAGTAAAGATTCTGCTGATTGGGGAAGTTAACCAATTTCCTTGTTAAATATTATTGCCAAATTTTTGACAGCAATCCTTGGAGATAGACAGTAGACAATATTACCCTTCATTGTCCATATGGTGCAATTTGATTTTATAAAAGGCTGACATTCCTCAAATCCTACTACATTACTGATTTATATTTTAGGAACAATTGAAAAAAATGCAATCAGCAATAGTCTTCCTGAATTTGGTAAAGGTCTTTTTTTACAGTGCAGTTGATATTTTGAGAACAAGTTTTGCCCAACTGCAATTTTCCCCCTTTAATTAATTGGATTAAAATTCTACTCTTTGGAACAATTTTATTACAATAGATTTTTTTCTTAAGTTACCAAGATATCTAATGGAACGTATCAAGAATGTCCTTTGTCTGTTCTTATGTTTAATTTTATCCTGGTAACATTAAAGCAATCGAAGGGCATTTCTGACATAAAAACAGCTATAGTTGAGCCCATTTTTTCATATTGCATGATATATTATATTTCAGAAATAATTATGAATATTTTAGTACTATTTTTATGGCAGGGACAACTCCGTAGATATTATTAATTTGCATTATTATAATAGAAGTTCTTAATTTCACTAACTTCCAGTTTTATCATGGGGCATGTAATTTTTAATTTCTGCATGAAAATACAAATGACCAAGTTCCAAAACTACTAAGAAGACAGTGGTGGGTTTCAATTTATTTTAGTACCAGTTTGCTCGTGCACACGTGCGCGCTCGCATGTGCAGAAGCATTTGGGTGTGTGGGCGGAGCCTCCCGCAGCTGCCACTACTGGGGAGTAGTGGCAGAAACCTACCTCTGCACTAAGAGTATATAATGAAATTTAATACATGACTATTGATATAATGGCAGAGCTTTGGTTCCATTTTTAATGAAAACCCTATATTTCTGAACCCTATATTTTCCTGCTGTATGGAATATCCTCCCTTTGGAGATTAGAATAGCCCCAACCCTGGCCATATTTCTGAGCCTAGGTTTGTTGGTTTTATATTTATTTATTTTAGATGTTTTTATTGTTTTCTATTGTTTGTTTATTCTTTTAAAATGTTTCAGCATTTTACTGTAATATATATTTTTTGAATTCTTACAGTCATTGATTCAGATGGGCATCTATAGTGAATGAATGAATGAATGAACGAACGAACCAACAAATGAATGAATGAACAAATTAAAGGGTCTACCATCACTGCCATATATTATGCCTTTGTATTTATTAACAAAAACAAAGAGTTGGGTAACATCTGTACTTAAATTTTTAAGTAAAAAGTGAACATTTTTAGTTCCCCTTCAGAGTTTCTACCAATGCAACTGATCAATGGCTATTTTTACTTTTTTTTTTTTTTTGCTTAAATGTTATATTGCATTTTAGCACTGCATAAATATACAGGTGGTACTTGACTTATGATCATAATTGAGCCCAAAGTTTCTGAGGCAAAATGAGACTTCAGTGAGTATTTCCCCATTTTATGACCTTTCTTGCCCCAGTTGTTAGGTGAATCACTGCAGTTGTTAAGTTAGTAATATGGTTGTTAAGTGAATCTGGCTTCCCCATTGACTTTGCTTGTCAGAAGTTTACAAAAGATGATCATATGTCCCTCGTACATGGCAACCATCATAAATATGAATCAGTTGCCAAGCATCTGAATTTTGATCACATGACTATTAGGATGCTGCAGTGGTCATAAGTGTGAAAAATGGTCATGTCATATTTTTCAGTGATAATCCAATTAAAAACAGAAAATGTATGCAATTTTTTTTCTAATACTGCCCTATATATTTATTTAGTAGTTTATTTTCACATTGATTTCTGTATTTTGTCAATGAATGTTAAACAATTTCTATTCTGATGAGGAGCGAGAACAATAGTATTTTAAGGTTAGTATTATGGTTTGGTTGAAATTATTTTCCTCCCCCCGCAACCCAACCCAACCCCAGGTCGAAATTGTGGTGGATGTAATACTCAAATTTAGAGATGTTCCTAGCGTCTTTTATCATTAAACTCCCTAAATTTACTATGTGTTGAGGTACCATGTAACTTGATAAATAAAATAAAATCTATATGAACATTATTAATTGGTTGAAGGAAATGAATATGAACCTTACCAATATGATTAATTGGCTCTCAATAAAATTATAAGCCTTATTAATAATGAAAATGCCATGTTATAAATGGACAGTCACCTGGAACAGAAGTTGCACATCATAACATGTCTTTTCAGATAAGATTGACTTTGTAGGTTCTAGATTTAAAGTGTATCAAATATTCATTACTGTTTATATTTTCTTGAAAAATATAACTTCTTCACATAACTTTTCCCCCCTTTTGGAAGCCATTAAACTTGCCAGCCCTCTGCAATGCTGCTTTATTCCACATCCCCTGCTAGAGAATCAGTTTTAAAATACTAGCAGAATATATATTATATCAAGTAGAAGTATCAGTCCATTTATTTAATATGGGGGCACACAAGTTAATGTGCTCCTGTCACTGTAAAACTATGGTAGTTGTTAATGTCATTATTAGACTCAGTTCTGATATGAGCAGCTGTCCTAAAGCTTTTTCAATGAGCTTTCATTAAATTTCTCCTCCTAATAGAACTATATTATTTCAGAATTATTATTTTGACTTGTGACCATCTATAATGACAGGAGTTATAAAAATATAACTACTTTTAAGCTGTTCCTCAGATGGCTTTTAATGATTCCTAAACGGATTTTTCCTCTCTGTTCACTGTATCAAGCAAGTGGTTCCAGTCATAAGCCCAACTGTAACTTCATAACCACATATGGATATGGGGGAGAATGGGCCATTTAATTCACGGGAATATTTGTGTAGACGTGGACAGAATTGAGATGTAAAGCATCTGCTAGCCATGTCAATTCAGGAATTGTATAGTATGACTAACAGACAGAAAAACCTTATTAGCTATATCCTGTGAGATGACATATGAAAAAGAAGTTATTGCTAAAGAATGTATAGCTTTACAAATGAATTGAAAAGTGTCTTGGGTAAATATTAGTTTCTTCCTCTTTCTCCTTTTTTTTGTTTCTTGTCACGGAAATTGGTCATGTGATTAGCCTTTTGGTTTTGCAGTATGTACCGTAAAGTATTTATAGTGTACTTTTGCTTTAATTCTGGAGTTTTGAAGGTTAGTAGAGCCAATGCCATGGCCATGTCATATGGAGGAATTCATTGGAGAAAGTAATTATGTTAGGAAGGGTTAGCAGAAAAAGGACATCAGGCTGTCAGAAAACACAGTGGCTGATCACAATTAAAGCTGACACCAGCCAGAGCATAAAACAATTCAAACAAGTAGTGCAGGATTGAAAGAGGTGGAGAGCTCTGGCCCATAGAATTCACCGACAATCAAACATGGCTGAATGGATAACATCATCATCAGAGCCAATGCCAAAGTTTTTTCTTCCTCGCTTAGGTTCTGTTGAAATGGGCTGAATGAGATTTGTCATTCACATAAAGGGCAAATGATGTCTGAAGAATAATTACAGATTGGTTTTGGTCTATCACTTGGAACAAACAATAATAATATAATTCCCCACAGTTCATTTTGTCTGATTAAAAATCAAGGACTAAAGATGCTAATCTTGAATTCCAAAAGGCCAGAAAGTGCACAAACATTTTTAAATAGAGCCGAAGTGGTGCAGTGGTTAAATGCAGCACTGCAGGCTACTTCAGCTGACTGCAGTTCTGCAGTTCGGCTGTTCAAATCTCACCGGCTCAGGGTTGACTCAGCCTTCCATCCTTCCAAGGTGGGTAAAATGAGGACCCGGATTGTTGTTGGGGGCAATATGCTTACTCTGTAAACCACTTAGACAGGGCTGAAAGCCCTATGAAATGGTATATAAGTCTAAGTGCTATTGCTATTGCTAAATGTGTCAAAAAGCATAGATTTTTTAAAATAAAAGTAGTCTATGGTATGATCATTTGCATATATACCGTGTTTCCCTGAAAATAAGACACGGTCTTATTTTCTTTTGACCCCCGAAATAAGCACTTGGCCTTATTTTCAGGGAGGTCTTATTATTTTTGAGGTGCAGGAGGCAGCAAGCGTGGTCACCTCATGGCTACTGCTGTGTTGCAATATTTTCGTGGAGAGCTTATTTTCAGGGGAGGTCTTATTTTGGCACATGTGCTCAAAATCCCGATTGGGCTCATTATCTGGGGAGGTCTTATTTTCAGGGAAACAGGGTAGCATTCTAGTTTAGCGGTCCCCAACCTTTGCAGCTTGGCATCCTGGCTGGGAAGGGGAGAAGGAAACTGAATTGCACAACCAGTGGAATACCTGGGGGTTGGGGACTCTTGTTCTAATTGATCAATTAAAAAAGGTAAAGATCATTTTGTTTTGTTATGATCTTCTCTTCGGATGTATTTATAGTTTCCTAAACTAGTTTTCAGTTGCAGACTTTCTTTGGTGGTTTTCCATCCAAGAACCATACTTGTAAGTATAGTTGCATTTTATTTTGCCTTCTCGCTTACATCCCTGTGAAACGAAGTCTCTGTCTAAGTCGTTTCCACGTCCCTTCAGATTATTTTGAGTTTGAGTTGTGCTTTTCACTTCATCTCTGACCAATGTGGATGCACAATTGTGTGTGAGAGGTCATCTTGAACTCACAATTCCAGCTTGAAGAACAGGTAGCGGCTGTGGCCTAGAGACTTTTTCACAGTTCCATCTAGTATGCTAGTGGTGCCTTTTTCCGAATTGGAATGCTGTAGTCAGCTCAACAATGCACTAATCCACTGCAGTGTGTATGAGGACCATTGAGTAGTTATAGGTGGTCAGATATGCAGCAATGTGAGTGATAATGGAAATATCTTGATGTGCTCATGTGACATTACTTCTCTACAAGCTGTATGGTTGCTCACCACTGTTTCCTCTAAGGTGCGCGCGTGCGCGGCCGCGCACATCGCTAGAAACCTCCGCGCAGAGATTTCTAACTGCCGCGCAGAGCTTTCTACCAAAGCAAACGTGGGGAAGTCCTTTGCAGGCAGCTAGAACTGGCCGCCTGCAAAGGACCTCCCCAGACTTGTTTTGATGAGCCGCCAGTCCTCTTGCTTCTTCTCCTTCACCAGCAAAGCTCCCGCAGTGGTGCCTCTCTCTCCACGCGGAGCACCTGAGCTGGCCCCCGCATTATCCCTCCCCCTTCCTCCTCTGCCATGCTTGAGGCCGCGGGAGCTAGTAGGAAAGCGGCGGAGGTGGAGGCGATGGCAGGGATAACCCAGAGCCCAGCTGAGGTGCTCCGAGCGAAGGGGGAGGCACCACCCGCTGCTTTGCCGGTGAAGGAGAAGGAGCAAGAGGACTGGCGGCTTTGAAATGGTCCCGCCGGCTGCAGATTTGATTCAGCGTAAGCAGGGGCCGAACACATGCTGAGCCGAGTTTGCGCAGTGAGGCGGAGTAATTCAACCCCCCCAAAGAACACGTGTGTGTGTGTGTGTGTGTGTGTGTGTGTGTGTGTGTGTGAGAGAGAGAGAGAGAGAGAGAGAGAGAGAGAGAGAGAGAGAGTTGGATCAAAATTGGTGGCCAAAGGAGTGGAGGGAAGGAAGGAAGGAAGGAAGGAAGGAAGGAAGGAAGGAAGGAAGGAAGGAAGCCCTGCCCCCTGTGAAAAAAACTGAAGATGGAGCAGTGAATGAATAAGCCATAAAAGCAACAAACAGTTAATGCGTAAGTAAGCTGAGGAGGAAGTTCTCAACTAAGGAAGCAATATTAGAAAGAAATATAAAAAGCTCAATATGCCAAAACACTTATTTTAGTCTTCATTTAATTACTTGTAGTCTGATGTAACATCTTTTTAAAGTTAACGTTAGTTAGAAAAGATAGGGTACAAAACTTAAATAATAAAAAAAATTCTACATTCATTTTGAAAAATAAATGCAATACTTGATTAATTTCATATCTTTATTTAAAACAGTTTTGGCATGGCATATCATTTTATTGACTCAGTTGGAAATGATGTGGATGTTGTATCTGATTCTGAGGCATATATATTCTTAAGTAACATAACATATAGCATATTGTCCAAACTTGCTAGACTATTTAATTGATCTTATTACTTTAAAGGGGGAGAGTTTCATGATAAATTATTTTATTACATTTATGTTGTATTTATATATTATATTTATTACATTTATATTCCACATTATATATTTGTATTGTTATTTTAGTGTTTATTGTCAATTTTGATAGATATATTGATATATCAATACTGATTTTAATCATACTAAATAACAATTACTGCTATTATTTATCAGCATTAAATATTTACATTTTTAATATCGAGTTAGTCATATTTTAGAATAATAGGATTATCTTTTAATAGGATAATTGGCAAAATCTAATTCAAATGTGATGGGTTGCATTCCAAAGGAATGTGAGAGGACAGGTTGCCTGCAAAATGCCAGGACCCAGGACCTGTTGGTGCCATGTCTCTCTCTAGCCAGTCTAATGATCTAAAAGCTGAGCAGAAGTCTTTTTTTTTTCAGGGTGAGCGGAAAAGTATAGTGTTTGAGTGGCACTTTTCATGCCTGGCATTCATCAGGCTGAAACCTCGCTTACAATTGGTGCTTGGCGCTTGGAATGTTGCGCAAATGTCCAGCAGACGAGACAGAAGTTCAAACTGTTGCTCTCTTAGGTGCTCAGGCATGAAACTGTGCCGCTCAAACACTATACTTTTCCGCTCACCCTGAAAAAAAATTAGAGGGAACATTGTTGCTCACTGGCTTCCTAGTCCAATTAAAATGCTGGTTACCACCTATATGGGTTTCATGACATAGGGCCAGTTTATTTGATGGATTGCCTATTTCTAATAGTTTCCATTTAGCGAGTGAAATTTGGCAGTACACTTTGAGTTTCCTTAAATAAACAATTCCTAATGAGATCTTGATTGTATGCCTTCCTAGTACTTGGACTCTAGAACAGCTTTTCTTCAGAGATCTGTATAGTTCCTAGCCTGTCAGTCCTTTGAGGTAGTCCAGATAAGAAGCACAGCCCGAGTACTAACACTATTGTAAGGATACAATAACAGACTTTTGCAAATCTAAAAACACTTCTTTATTTTTTATTTTCCAGAAAAATAGGTAGGATCCCTCCTTAAATGCTTCCTCATGCATTTTTCTTCTTGGGGTGAGATACCTTTTGCATTACAATTGACTAGTCTGTGGCTGTTCCTTCTGTCTCCCAAGGTCATTCCCACATGACCTTGAAAGTGAAATTAGCAGTGGCCTTTGTCTGAGAAAAAGCAGTGGCCTTTGTATCAGAAGTAAGAACTCTTAGTAACTGTTCTTTTCAGAATCTTTGAAAGAAGAGAAGGAAGTCTGTGGATTGCAATCAGTAAATAATTCACAAAGAACAGACATGAGGGAAACCAACCACCCAGAATAAAGCCATGGCAGACCACTTCTGTATTGATGAAAAATGGGGTAGACATAGCCGTAATGTTTTAAAGAATGTTAATAACAGACTATAAGATCCTCACCCCAGTTAGAAATTATTCTTTAAGTTATTATGGAAAAGCATTAGACTTTCAAACTAGATATGGAGATAATGACATAACTAGATCAAAGCTACTAGGAAGTTTGATCACAACAGGCAGTATTGAAAGAACAATATATTACTGAAATATAAAATGTGATGAACTTGAAATTATCAAAGCAAAGTTAACAGGGGGGTCTTAAGAATAAGTGAATTTAGACAGACTTGAATACATTATTCTACCTCAGAGGATTAGATGATAAGCTATTCAGCAGTCCATGTGAAATATCAAAATGGAATATAGAATTACTAATGGGGGATTGTAAGAGAAAAGTTGGAGAAATGGAAGAACCTATAATTACAAGATATAGTTTATGTAAATCCAATACTACAGGAGATATGTTAATTGTGTTTTTCTAAAACATTTCTTTCTTTATCGCTAATACGTTGTTCAAGCAATGTAAATAGAGATACTAGACATAAATGTTCACAAATGAATAACATAGATTAAAAAAGACCACTTTATAGAAAACCAGAAAAAGAGGAATGCAATTAAGCTAATTTCCAGGTGCAGAATACCGAATAGATGATGAAATAGTGATGGCTGCTGTACTGGAAAATTAAAGGCAAAGATATGCCAGTGAGATAAGACCATATTAACATACAGTCAGATGATAACATCAATCTAAGAAAAGATTTAGCAGAGGTAATTATGTAAAATAAATCAGAGAAACTATGGGAGAAATTAAACAATATTATGAAAACTGAAGCAGAAAAAAATTGCCCAGATTTCAGATAGGGAAAATTCCAAATGGCTTTCTGGATAATCATTATCATTATAGTCACAGAAATATAGAACATGAAAATCTTAGGCCACATGAAGAAAATACAGTGTGAACACAGATTTCTAATATCAAGTAAGACACATGAAAAATAGTTCAATGAAGAAAGTCAATAAGGGAATATAACAAATAAAGGTAAAGAAAAATCTTTTCAAGAAAAAATATATAGCTAAGATAAAAACTTTCAACAGTAATCACAGAATTGATTTGATAAAGGCCTAGAGTAAAGGAATATTTGAAGACAATGAAATATTTTGTAAATAGATTAAAGAATGACAAAAACTTTTGTACAGAGATAATACATTGGAGGACCAATTTCATTAGATGGTGATGTATGAGAGACAATAGGCCAACTGTCAAACAGACAGGCAAAACACCAATGAAGTGTTTAAAGTTGCAAGACAAGAAACAATAAAGAATTAACTGGTCCATGTTAACAAATATCCAACAAGCTCTGTGACCTATAGAATGAATAGAGTGAATATACCTATATTGAACAGGGGGAATGCAAAAGAAAAGGCACAATTATTAAAAGAACTGTACTAATCCTCCACACAAGCAAAATTTTGCATAAGCCCTTACAAAGAGGAATATAACCATTCATGCACAGAAAAGCTAAATGAACTGGTGGATATCATACCTGGCAGAGAAACATGAGATCAGTCAGCTAGCCAAAAATTAAGAAGACACTGAAGAAGAAAACCACAAAAAATTGTATTACTTGTCATATTGGCACATCTGTGAACTCTCTTAATAAATCGGAACTTTGAGCAATACTTTGCTTTGGATTCTGATTTAATTTTGGATGTTATTTGGAACCCTGACACCTTCACTGGAAAGCAATTGTGTACATAATGCCAGAATGAGTCAGATGCTTCGGCTATTGGATGTATCTAAAGAATCTTTTGAAGAATCTTTGCACTGAACAAATAACTATACTATAGGAACATGAAAGCATGGTTGGAGAATAGAATGATTTAAAATACTAATGGGAGTATACAATTGTCCCCTTGTCTCTGTAACCTGTGTAGTGAATGTACAGTAACAATTATGACATTGGAAGAGATGATAGCTGAAATCAGATTAGAAACTATTTTATTAGCTGAAAATAAAGGTTAAGAATAGCTAAACAAAAATTATATTCATATAAAAAGAGAAAAGTAATGCCAACTTGTAGGCTTAGAAAATTTATACTTGATGTAAAAAAGCTTAATGTATTATTTAAATCCAAAATTTTCTAGCTTTTTTATATGATACACCAAAGGACACTTCTTGTTGTTTACATGTCCATCTAAATTTAAACTTTCTTTGTAAATTCTAGATAATCTCCCTCGTATCATATATCAACTATTAATTTTATATGTATTTGATTTATATTTTATAAAAAATATCTTTAAGATTATAACTAATTCTGATTATATTAAAGGATTTAGGATTTAGGATTTTATTAATATTTGTAGGCCGCCCTTTTCCCTGAGGGGACTCAGGGCGGCTCACATAAAATCGGGGAGGGGGAATACAAACATTAAGATAAGACATATAATAAAATAGTAAACAACATACATTCATCATTCGGGAGGGGAACTATCCTTGTCCCCAGGCCTGACGGGCGAGCCAGTTCTTAAGGGCTGTGCGGAAGGCCTGGACGGTGGAGAGGGTGCGAATCTCTACGGGGAGCTCGTTCCAAAGGGTCGGGGCTACTACTGAGAAGACCCTCCTCCTTGTAGTTGCCAGCCGGCACTGGCTGGCCGATGGAATACGGAGGAGGCCTAATCTATGTGATCTTATTGGTCGCAGGGATGTAATTGGCAGAAGGCGGTCTCTCAAGTATCCAGATCCACTGCCATGTAGGGCTTTATGGGTGACTAATAGCACCTTGAAGCGCATCCGGAGATCGACAGGTAGCCAGCGCAGCTCGCGGAGGATAGGTGTTATGCGGGTGAACCGAGGTGCACCCACAATCACTCGCGCGGCCGCATTCTGTACTAGCTGAAGTCGCCGGATGCTCTTCAAGGGCAGCCCCATGTAGAGCACATTGCAGTATTCCAGCCTAGAGGTCACAAGGGCCCGGGTGACTGTTGTGAGAGCCTCCCGATTCAGGTAGGGTCGCAACTGGCGCACCAGGCGAACCTGGGCGAATGCCCCCCTGGTCACAGCCATTAAATGATGGTCAAATGATAGCTGTGAGTCCAGGAGGACTCCCAAGTTGCGAACCCTCTCTGAGGGGTATAGAATTTGACCCCCCAGCCTGAGTGATGGAATATTGGTCGAATCTCTGGGAGGGAAACACAACAGCCACTCGGTCTTTTCTGGGTTGAGCACGAGCTTGTTAACCCTCATCCAGTCCATAACAGCTTCAAGGCCACGGTTCATCACGTCTGCCGCTTCATTGAGTTGGCACGGGGCGGACAGATACAATTGAGTATCGTCCGCATATTGATGGTATCTAATCCCGTGCCTGCGAATGATCTCACCCAGCGGTTTCATGTAGATGTTGAATAGTAGGGGGGATAAGACCAAGCCCTGAGGCACCCCATAAGTTAGGGGCCTAGGGGACGATCTCTGCCCCCCCACTAACACCGACTGCGACCTGTCCGAGAGGTAGGAGGAGAACCACCGCAATACGGTGCCTCCCACTCCCACCTCCCGCAGTCGTCGCAGAAGGATACCATGGTCGATGGTATCGAAAGCCGCTGAGAGGTCAAGGAGAACCAGGATGGAGGAATGTCCTCCATCTCTGGCCCTCCAGAGATCATCGATCAATGCGACCAAAGCGGTTTCTGTGCTGTAACCGGGTCTGAAGCCTGACTGGAAGGGGTCTAGGTAGTTTGCTTCCTCCAAGGACCGCTGGAGCTGGAAGGCCACCACCTTCTCCACAACCTTCCCCAGGAAGGGGAGGTTGGAAACTGGACGATAATTATTGAGGATAGCTGGATCCAAGGATGGCTTCTTCAGGAGGGGTCTCACCACCGCCGCTTTCAGTGCGGCGGGGATTAATACACAATTGAGACAAGAGGTATTTGTTTTGGAACTGATGAAACAACAGTTGGAAAAATGTTTTTGTATATGATAAATATTTTTCCCTTCTTGGGCTCAGTATTACACAAAGATAGACAGTGTGCTAGAGAAATAAAGAGAAAATTAATGCATTGGATGAAAGCAGACAATGATATAGAATGTCTTAATAAAAATGACATTTTGAATAACATCAAACTTCAGAATAGCAATAGCACTTAGTCTTATATACTGCTTCACAGTGCTTTAAAGCCTTCTCTAAGGAGTTTACAGAGTCAGCAAATTGCCTCCAACAATCTCAGTTCTCATTTTACCCACCTGGGAAGGATGCAAGACCGAGTCAACCTTGAGCCTATGAGAACTGAACTGCTGGCAGTTAGCAAAATTAGCCTGCAAATACTGCATTCTAACCACTGTGCCACTACAGTTTAAGCATTATTTTTTTCAATAGTATGTTTGTGTCTGAAAACTTGAAATTTAGGAAAAATAAGAAAAGCAAATATGGACAAAATAAAAAGTAATTGATTTTCTGAGGGACTGATCATCAAGCAGAAACTTACATATTTTGAACATGAGTAGGAATATTCAATGTGTAAAATGAAAGAAGGAAAAGATGTTTAGACATTATGTACAGCTCTTTAATATGACTATTATCCAAGTTTATGCTCTAACTATTGTTGCAAAAGAACATGAGGTTGGGTTTCATGGACAAATTCAATGTGACGTTTATAAAACATGCAATTAACAAAAGCCAGTATGGATTTGCAAATTAGTTCAGACTAACCATATCTTATCTTCTGTTAAAGTTACTAGCGTAGTAGATCAGTGAAATGCTGTTCTGACATAATATACCTGGACTTCAGGAAGCCTTCAATGATTTTTTTTCTCATAAAGTGGCAAAAGCTGGGCTAGATAAGAGCAAATATATTTGGCCTCAATATAGCTAGCAAAAATATATTTATTTATTATATGCCAGGAAACTTCAAAACAGTGAACTGGCAAAAGATAGGCAAAAGTAGGAAGCAATATACATAAATAACAGACATTAATATTATGTATAGATTTATCTATGTCAAAAGGGTCAAAGTTTTCCAGAGCCACAGGAAATAGTATTTGGGTATGTAGCATGAACAGTTTTAAGATAAGTGATTTTTGGTAATTCCAGCTTTAAGTCTTTAAGTGTACACAACAGTTGAGAATAGAGATGAAAAGCAGACACCAGATGAAGCCACTTGCATTCTGAAACAAGAAGGAAACAATTTGATAGATAGTGATACTCTATCCAACTCTATTCCCCTAAGTAACAACAGTTTCAACAGAATTAAATGTATTAATATATTCAAATTATAAAAGGGGTTTTTACTTTGACCATTTGTTTGCTGCTTTCTGCTTTCCTTGAGCCTTCTGTTAAATACATTTGCCATTTGGTGACTGCAGTAGCTTTTCAAAGTCCAGGCTTCAGTTGCAATCAAAAAGTGTTTTGAAAACCTAACTATTGCACTCCAGATGCTGTTGGAATGCCTTTTAGCAGCTTTGAGAGCAATTTTTCTCCAAGGATGACACTTACCTCTAAGAATAACTGATCCATGACTGCAAAAGCTGCTTGTCTTTTGATATTCTTTGGTAAATCAGAACTGTTGGGAGGAAGGAATAGCTTATTTTTAGTGTTGCTAAGGATTGATGCTTTCCTTTCCATTTTCTCTCTAATTTTAGAAGAGTTAATCCATTGTTTTCAGGAATTTGCCAAAAAGTATTAAGTTCCTATAACATCTTTACCTCTGAAGTGATAACTACTCATGATTTTTGCAATTAATTTGAATAGGATGTTAACTTCCCTAAGAGGAAGATAGACATTATATATCAGAGATAGCGTGCAGAATTACTAAGTCCATTTCAATTCCCAAATTATTCCACACCTGCAAGTTTAGTGAAGACTGATCTATGTGGAATTGCTAGCCTTTCAATCATTTGCTTTTCATAAGGCATTATTGCCATTCTTCTTATCTCCATGAATCTTTCAGTATTTATCTGACTATTAAAGATCTTCCTTTTTCAGAACCCCCCAAAAAATCATTAAACAAATTTAGATAGCCACCCAACTCACATGCAGAAGTCCAGGTGGCATATAATATTAAAAATCTACAGGTAAAAGTTCAAATTTAACCACCCCCCCAATTTCATCCCATGGTGGTGACCAGAATCAAAATAGACACTTGATCAGCCACAAACGGGGTCCCTAACCTGCTGGGAAAAAAAAAAACATGTCTTCCCTTGAGGAAATGCAACAAAGTGGGAGCCAATTCTATTTTTGGAAAAGAAGGAGAAGGACCTTTTCCCACCAGATGTATTTCCTTGACAGTTAGGACCCACAACAGGGCTATCTTCCTGCTCGGGGTAGGTTTTGTAGCTGTAATTGGGGAGAGGCAGTCCATCAAATAACCTGCTCCCAAGCCATGTAAGGGTTTAAAGAAAATATCGCTTTAATTTAATTATGTATTTGCTTAATACTATTCTCCCATTTTTTCAGTGCTGGATTTTTGACCAATATGATCTAATCATAATCTTGAACCTCTTGAAGCAAGTTCACTTTGTAATGGAGGAGACTATGTGTAGCTCAAGGTTGAATAATTGGGTTCTTAGCATTTTCTGAGTTTTATGTTCTTCTTGTAGTTGTTTTATCATCAGGCTAAGTAACTGAGAAAGTTACCTAAATTGTTAATAAAATATCTGCAAGAAAAGACGTAAACTAATAACTCAAGCTCCTCTTTTTCAACACATGTAAAATGTTATAATTCAAACAAACAGATACATTTTCACAAAATAAAGTACCATTTAATTAATCCTGCAGTGTAACTACTCTAGGATGCATTTTTAATGAGGGAGAGATAATAATTCTCATTATTTATATTTTAATTGTTATGATTAAAACAGTTTATTTTTGTTTTGGTATTTTAATTTAAATGGCATTTTGTTAATCTTTTATTTTAAAACTTAAATGAGCATTAAACAAATAAAATGGTTGATTGAATGGAGCTCACAGTAATAGATATATGGAACGCTTGCTGAGGCTCCTTTGATTCCTTAAATGAGCTGGATGTTCTCCTTCCTCCATAATAATTCTGCCACATCCCGTAGTGGTGATGAACAAAGAAATTTTAAAAATGTAATGTTCCTGACAATGTGAAAATCAATATATATATATATATATATATATATATATATATATATATATATATATATATATATATAAAACAAGAACATTATTAGTATTTGAAATAGCATCTAGAATCAGTCATTTTCAAAAGAATTTGCATTAGCAAAAACACTGTCTCCAACATTCATCTGAATTAGGTAGGTTCTTTAATGGTGCCTTTTTTGTTCCAGGTACACAAAAAAGTCAAAGTTCCTATTTGTACATGAACTAATTTATTAATTTATTAATGCTGACTTATGACTTGTTAACCTTCTCTAATAATAAGTGTGTGTGTGTGTGTGTGTGTTGCCTGGACTTGTTTTTTTGGCAGAATTTTGAAAGGGTTACTTCAGGTGGGAATAGAATTCAGAGTCTTCTGGTTTTTAGTCTGGTGCCTTACCCACTTGACCAGTGGTTCTCAACCTGTGGGTCGGGACCTCTTTGGGGGTCGAATGACCCTTTCACAGGGGTCGCCTAAGACCATTGGAAAACACATATTTTTGATAGTCTTAGGAACCGAGACACCAATTTTATGGCTGGGGGTCACCACAACATGAGAAACTGTATTAAAGGGTCACGGCATTGGGAAGGTTGAGAACCACTGCACTAGGTCAAACTGGCTCTAATAATAATATAGTTAGTATGATTCATGTAGCAAATAGACCTATCAGTTGTTGACTTATTGTTTTTCAGTCATGATATACTGCTAAAAACTATTGGTCTTCAACTTTGGGCATCTTTGAAGGAGTCAAAAAAGTCAAGACACAAAAAAAAGAGGTAGGGCTTAAATCGCACAGTTTCAGCAGACATCTTGATTTTTTTGAGCCATGACCCGTGAATGCTCCTTGCCTTACAGCCCTGAACAATTTAATCCAAGATGGAAGATTCTGCTTCTACCAGAAAGAACAGTTTGTCTGAGTTCTGCCTAAGGGAAAACTTGTAAGAAGAAAATATTTTTTGCCTAATGTTTAGACAAATTATCCTCTATCAAAGCCCTGCAGATACACTTGAAATAGCTTGCAGATGCCAAAGAAATGTCCCAAGAAGTTGTACTTTACTGCACATCCAGTTGTTATAATATGAAGCATCTACACAAATATTAGTTCTTCAGTCTTAAATATTATTCCACAATATATTAGGCATGACATAAAAATTTGGCAGACATATAACCCCCCCTCCTCTACCATTGCACTTATGTTTATGGAATCCAAAGGGTGTGTGTGGGGGGGTATATATGGTAACATATTTTACAGAAATGCAAGGAAATGCATTGTACTCAGCTTTTTTAAAAAACAGCACTGATGGAGAGGAACATTGTGACAGGAAGGTCATGTTTTCACTCTTTTAAAAAATACAAACTATTCAAACACTGGAAGAGGGTAAAGTAACATCTTTTTAAAAAAAAGCTTTCTCAAGAGATGGAGGAGTTAAGCTTTGAGAACTATTTAAAAAAACCATAAAATAATCCCCATAAGGCTTGCATTTTGGTAGATCTTTTCCACTGTCATGAGCAGCAATCAGGAATGCTAGATAAGGAGAGGAAGAAATGCTATGCTTTGAAAATGTAATTTCCATGCAAGCTTGGGAAAACAGGATTGGATCTTCAGAAATAGCTTAGAACAGCTTCACATTCTCTCTTAAAATAACCCTGGTGTGAAAATACTCAAATTCATGCTCAGGTATTTTCAGTTTGGCGTGTGCTTCAGGTAGGTTTCTAAGAAGAGCTATCCTTTTTCCATTGTGAGAGGCTTAGTTTATTCATAAAACCAATTTTGAAACTATTTTTAAACTGAGATTATCATAATGTAAGCTTTTCAAGGATAAACTGGGCAAAGTTAAATCTTTGACCCAATATTTCCCATACATGCCTTGCAGCGTTAAGGGTATGTATTGAAACCAATTCCAACAGAAAGAGGGATCTCAGTGTTTGTTAAGATTTAAGTGGGTTGAGATAATTACTCTCAAACTAAGCCCCCAAATTCTAAGTTCCTTATTTAAGACAGTAATAGATGTTCAGCTAAATTCCCAGAGGTAAACTTGAATGTGTGGAAACTAAATTTACCTTTCCCAACAGGTAATGATAATAAGTATAATTAAAATTCTCTGGATATTTTGCCAAACAGATGTATTCAGTATCATGCAAATTCTCCATAAAAGCTCTTTAAGAGCCGCGGTGGCTCAGTGGTTAGAATGCAGTACTGCAGGCTACTTTTACTGACTGCCAGCTACCTGCAATTTGGCAGATCAAATCTCACCAGGCTCAAGGTTGACTCAGACTTTCATCCTTCCTAGGTGGGTAGAGAGGGCAGCTTAGAGAGGGCTATAAAGCACTGTGAAGTGGTATATAAGTCTAAGTGCTATTGCTACATATATTATCATCATGCCACATGCATGATGAGCGAGAATTCAGAGAGAGAGAGAGAGAAAATTCCATATTGATGATGTTTCCAAGCAGAGAATCCATCATACTTACATTCAAGATGATGTTTGAGACTGGATTGTCAGATGTGAGCTTTTTAAGAAGTCAGGCAACTGTATGATCAGCAAAATGAATTTACCATAGTTTTATTATATAACACTTCAGTTGGTTTTCAAGTATTTCAAATACAATGTCCTGCTATTTTTTTTAATATAAGGAAAACTTCAACTGCCAGGATTTATCTGGAAGTTCTTCTTTGCTGTTGATCTCTGTGTTTTTCTGTCTTCTCTGCATGATTTCCATGTTATAGTAGAGTTGCTAGTCCTTAAAAGTGCTATTGTATTTAGTCCCCTAAACTATTTTAACACTTTCCCCCCAATAATTTGGTTTTCCTTGAAGCCAACTAAAGCGCCTCCTGTAGTGACTATTCTATGCATTTACCTTCTGAAAAAAAATTGGGAAATTTTTTTTATACTTAGAATCTATTCTGACCTTGGCTTCTATGTTATTTTCAAAATACGATATTAGTATAATTATGAGCTTAGCTCTAAAAAAAGGGTTAAAGGGTTACTCACTTATAAATTGTTATAAACTCTTAAAATGGCCTTAAAATCCATTAGTAAGATGAGGATTTGAGAGTTCAGGACTAAATTATATAAAATATAATTGTGACATGGTAGGTTGATGATATAAGACTGTTCAAGAATAAAAAGATTCAAAGCAATGTGTGAAACAACCCATACAATTTCTGAAAGCTTGGAAAAACAGTTTGGTGGTAATACTGATGGCAGTAAGCTGAGATGTATGATTCATTTATCTATTTTTCTATAGAAAAATATAATAACTTCAGTTTTTTTCATGAGAAGGTATTATTCTGAGTGAAAATTACATAGTTATTTTCTTCCATTTTAAATATTTTTCAGAAAATTAACTTATCTTTTTGTAACTTCCCTCCTACCCTGTTTCTCTGAAAATAAGCCCTCCCCAGACAAAAAGGCCAATCAGACTTTTGAGCGCATGTGCTAAAATAAGCCATCAACTGAAAATAATCCCTCCACGAAAATATTGCAACACAGCAGCAGCCGTGAGGTGATCATGCTCACCGCCTCCTACACTTCAAAAATAATAAGACCTCCCCAAAAATAAGGCCAAGGACTTATTTCAGGAGTCAAAAGAAAGTACTTCTGACTTTTCTTTTTCTGTGCTAGAGAACACCAATTTTGAATATATTTCTAAAAAGTGCTACAAGGTCGGTCGGTCTGTCTGTCTGTCTGTCTGTCTGTCTGTCTGTCTGTCTGTCTGTCTGTCTATCTATCTATCTATCTATCTATCTATCTATCTATCTATCTATCTATCTATCTATCTATGGATTTCAAACCAGTGAATCCTGCTATATCTTAGGGGATAGGAATATTGAATATCACACATTATTACAGCTGTTTCCTTCAGATGTGAAAATTATCTAGATGTATGATTAAAAGGAAATCATAATTTGTTTGTTTTTTGGAAGAATGTTTTTCTGGTAAATTTTCCCATCCAGCCTTTTGATTTGTGAAAGATAAAAGAAAGGTGAAGGGCCCTGAAGAGAGATGGATGATAATCTATGGCTAGGAGAGCTCATCTGCCTAGTCCAATTAGCAAAATTCTCACTCATAGTTACCATTAGTTACAGCCTTAATGTACTTGAACAGGAACTACTTTAGTGATGAACCAAATACTTATACGTTTTTCAATGAATAGAGAATTCATTCAATTGAGACTTGAATTCATTGAATACAGAATTGTTAATGATCATGAACAAAGTAGTCTGTAAACTGTTGGCCTTTTGAGTGATAACATCCATAATATCTGTAAGTAATTCAAATTTTACATAACTTGTCTACTTATTCTATTCCTAAAATGCTTAATGTTCAGCTCAGCTTGATTTCCTTTCCAGATCTGCCTATTATCTGTCATCTATCTGTCTGTTTGTCTTATCTATCTATCTATCTATCTATCTATCTATCTATCTATCTATCTATCTATCTATCTTTATCATCATCATCATCGTCATCATCATCATCATCATCATCATCTATCTAATTTGCAGAGCCATCCATCTCATAAGTAAGTGATTCTGGTGGGTGTACAGTAAGGAATACATGGAATCACTTGGCAAGTTGTTTGCCAACAAAGCAGAAATACTCTATGTTCTATGTTCTACTGTTCTATGGAACAATTAAATACAAATTCAAGCTGGAATATCTCTGACTGATTACTACTGTAAGGACAAAAAAGAGCTAACTCAGCCTTGAACAAATATGGCTACACTTGAAAGAAAGTGAGTAACTTAGTTAGCTGCAGTGTGTTTTGTTGGCTAACCTCTAGAAAAGATAGCTCTCAGCGGAGGAGGAGTATCTAGGAGCTTTTTATAGGCTGGCAGTTCTTTACTATAGCAATAGCACTTAGATTTACATACTGCTTCATAGTGCTTTTCAACAGTCTCTAAGCGATTTAAAGAATTAATATATTTTCCCCAACAATGTGGGTCCTTATTTTATCAACCTCAGAAGGATGGAAGGTTGAGTGAATCTTGAACCTGTGAGAATTGAACTGCTGGCATTTGGCAGAATTAACTGCAATACTACATTCTAACCACTGCCTCTTGGCTACACCTAAAGCTGTATCACCTCCTTGTAAGAGTAGGGGCTTGATTTTGATTAGCCTGATTCAAGGAGAATGGATGTTTTAGTGGAGAACAAATCATCAGTCTGAGCGATCCTAGGGGAAAAGCAGTCATGATTCTGCTATAAATCAAGCAGAATCTAATTCATTTTCATCTGTACATTCTTCAGGGTAGCACAAGGTGTTGGGTTCAATCAGGAGTCATGATACTTTGATTATACAGCAGTGGAAGTGGAAGTTCCCAAATGCAAACTGAATAAATAATGACATTACAGATTAGGCTTATGCATTAAGCTTGCATTTTCTACATATCTCTTTCCCCTTCTCTAGGATAATTGCTGTATAACGTCTAATGTCTAAAACTTTAAAAAGATAATTTCATTCATACTCAGCCAGTAGAAACTGGAGAAATCCTGAACATTCATCAATGCTTAGTGTTAAATCCATTAGACAACAGCTGTGATAACAATAATTCATTTAGTATTGGTATTGAAGCATTTCCTGAAAACTGAAATGAATTTGAATTCCATTCAGCAAAGTACATATTTAAAAAAACGACATTTTTGTCCCAGCGGGACAATGTAAAAATAATACAATTATCCCTTATTAATGTATAGTTCTATTATAAATCTTCCTGTAGATCAATAACATATGCTGCATGATTACATCTTATCTTTTGCATGTTCTCAGCAGGGTTATCCCAGGCTTGGAGATCCCAGCTGCCCACTAAAGCAAACAGTCACCTACAGTATATTGTGTAAGCTGCAATATAGGAAGATGCTGGAAGCAGAAAATCACTTTAATGACAAGGTAGCATTTCTGCATGGCAGAAAGCCATGGTAAACTACTCCTCATTTTTACCAAGAATGCCACATCAATAAAAAGAAAATCTGCCTATATGATCACCAAGAGTTGACATTAAACCGAATCAGTGCATTTCAGTTCAAAAGGGTGTATTATCTTTCTTCAACAGATACTTTTACATCATTTAGTAATCCTGACTCCTTGCTATAATAGAAGATTTCTCAGATTGTTACTGAATAATTTGGAAACTTGAACTTGTTTCTCTTGTCTGTTCTGTCGGAGTATTTTAAGTTTGCCTTTCAGCAAATCCAACAATTTTCCACCTAACACAAATAATATTATTGTTAGTGATTTTTAAGGTTTTTATTAAGACAGGCTATAGTGGCTAAATCGACCCTCCTGAGCATACTATGATTCTTTTCATTTGTTGGAAGAAATGTTATTCTGGGTTCGGCTCCAAGTGGGGAAAAAGACACTGGAGACATTAAGGCTGCTTGGAAAGATGGTTTTAATGGACCACATGGCTTGAGTCCTGAACAGAAAAGGTGATCACATGCTTCAATGTTGGTGGAGAAAAAGAGAAGGGAGGAAGAGAAGCTGAGTCCCTGGTTTTATGCCCTCTCTGGCCTTTGATCTTGAGCTTGTATTCTGATTGGTTGTCAGACTCCCATGGAGCCATGCAGGGGCAACTCTCTAGGCTGTGTTTTGAATCTAGGTTTGGTTGAGTTCTCAGATTCCATGTGGAGAGTTGGGTAAAGGGCCAATATTATCATGCCTTATTCCCATCACTCTGGAGCTGACCATCACTCTGGAGCTGAAGGGGAGAACTCTTTATTATGTAAAGTGGACTAGCTCAGGCTTTAATGGCTCATTGACAAAGGGGGATGGGCAAGAAGCTGCAGGAAGCTATTCTGTCTTTTAAAACATGTTTCTTCCTTTTCAATATTTCCTATGATATTTCATTTTTCTGGGAGAGGGCTGGGTGATAATTTCCTACACATTTATTTTGCTGTTTTACAGTTCAAAATAGATGTTTGTCCTTCAGTTTTGTTGGGACTGACTGAGCAATCAGGTTTACACACTGTTTGCAGCTTTTTAGTATCTTACTGTGTTCCATTTGATATTGTTACATTAGCAGTTGGTGTAGCCCAACTCCAACCAGGCTAAAAGACTGATATTGCAGAATTGAAAAAATAAATGTATGGAGCCATCTATTCAATGAATTGAAGACCTGCTTACACTTGCTTCTTATGAACATATTGGCTATAACACAGACTTTGGATGGATAAGTGTAATGGAATATGGGAATCAGTTATGCAGAATACAGAAGTTTGAAAGTGTCTTTTAGAAATATACGCATAGGGAGATATACTTGTATAAAGTTTGCATTAGTTAATTTGTGTTAGAACTGTAACTGCTTACTGTTGAAATGACACATACTTTACTTTTTGTTATTTCTGTAGTATTTTCACTTTTTTAAAGCATTTGTTATGTTTGGGGTTCCTTTTTTGACAATGTAAGTACAGTATTTTGGTGCTTTGTGCTTTTTCTTTTCCTGATACTATTAAAAAACTACCATATAGTGCCATTTAGACAAAACATTTTGGGGATGGGAAACATGATAAGGAGAACAATTGCCATGGACCTTCCACATAGGACCCTAGCCTACAGTTCAGTATTTGAAATGATCAAATAATTGACACTTCCCATTTATAGCAGTAAAACTAATCAGCTAGGATTTACTTTCCCATTTAATGGGCCATTAACTTCAATTGACACCAACAGAGAAAAAAACTGCATCAGCATAGGAGGCTGCAGGAAGAGGTGATGAGAGAGGGAGGGAGGGAGGGAGAGAGAGAGAAGGAGAGGGAGAGAGATAGATAGATGAGGGGTAATGGTTTAATGTTCTGTCCTCAAACTGCTCAGTCTTAAAAAGCCCCTTAAACTCCCAAACGAAGGTGAAGGGGATAATGAAAGTTATGACACAACACATTGGATGAGATCAAGTTTGTGGAAAATTACAGTGTGTAATTGACAGTTTACACTTGGAAAGCTCCCAGACATTGTCTACATCCAGGTCAGAACAAACATGCAAATCATTTGACAGCTGCGAAAAATACTACCAAGGGCAGACAAAAGCAGGAGAGCAACATATAAACAATAGGAGCAGATTATAGTATCTATAGATCTACATAAATCAAAAGACACAGAATTTTACAGAGCCACTTGAAGCTATGCTGTGGGCAAATAGCATGGACAATCATCAAAACAGCAGCCTTTAGTGTATATAACATTAGGAGAATAGAGATGGAAAGTACAATATCAGGTGATCCATCTTTCCTTCTGCATCATGAAGAAACAAATTGGTGGATGGAGATGATGACATCAGAAAAGTTAAGAATGCTCCCTCGATTAAAGGAACTCATTGTCTGGGGACCCAAGGGGAAACAATTACAGTAGAAACTCTGGTCACAATCATAATTTGTTCCATAACTTTGGTTGCAACCTGATTTGGTCGTGATTTGAACCTAATTTTGGAAATTTGGTGCTTACAAATAAATTGGCACGGAAGGGGAAATTGGCCATGAAAAAGAAAACTGTGCATTTTTTGGTCGAAACCCAATTTGGTCATGGTCAGAAGCGTTCATGACCAGAGGTTCTACTGTATTTTGTAATGCATATTGTAATAGTTCAGCATATATCATGTTTCCTCGAAAATAAGACAGGATCATATTTTATTTTGACCCTCAAAATAAGCACTTGGCCTTATTTTGGGGGAGATCTTATTATTTTTGAGGTACAGCAGGCGGTGAGTGTGGTCACCTCGTGGATGTTGCTGTGTTGCAATATTTTCAGGGAGGGCTTATTTTTGGGGAAACACAGTATCTGTTGCATGCTTCAAATAGCAGAGAATATCAAGTGAACTGATGAGTTGGCTGTTGTACTGTAACAGGCTGTTGCTGTGAGCTGATGTATAAGGTAATGTTAGTATTCTAGATACTATAATATCAATTGTTATATGAATGGATTTTCATTGTAACCGCTAACAGAAATAGCAGAAGACGTGTATATATAAATCATGGCATGGTTCATTTTTAATATTAAACCATGGTTTAAGAGGATTAAAAAAAACAGACTGCTATTAACATAGATGTGCTCTTTGGTGCTATTACTGCCTTTTCAAAGTGTTGTTCATATGTGTATGTAAATAAAAGTAAGCTTGCAAGTGCATGATGATAATTATACCAAGAATGTTAAAGATAAGATATTATTTGTATTTGCTCTTGATACCAATCTCTGTGTATCTTTTATAATTGGACGTCAAGTAGGTGGTGAAGGTGAATTTGGATAAAATAATGGGTTGGATAAGTACTAACCATGATCCGAAGTGAAACATCTTAGTCATCATGGAACAGAACATGTTTTCTGGCAGCTAACAAGTAGATATACCTATCAGGGTTCCAAATAACATCCAAAATTAAATCAGTGTCCAAGGCAAAGTATTCCTCAAAGTTCCAATTTATTGGCACATCTGTGGAAACCCGAATCTGAGCTTCCTGACTTTTCCCCACCCACTTGAAAGTTCATGATCTTGCCCCAAACCCACAATCCATCACAAGGTCCATTCATGCTGGCAGTTCCACCCATCCAGTTCCGGTCAGGTGCAGAGGTGCAGAGACAAAGGATGATCTTCGATTCAAGAAAGGAATTTTATTTTGACAACATCACATTCTACTCCTTACTATTCCCTCTCCCAATTCCCCACTAATAAAACAACATAGTAAAATGAAAGAGAGTGTGGCAGGCCAAAAATCCAGAAAGGAATATGACTGCAGGCCTGACAATACCAATAATAAAATGTACTTGGTTTAAAAAGAATTTACATATCATCAAATGCCCCAACATTATTCTCTAAAAACACACAAATGCTTGGCTCACTGGCTATCCTAACCAAATGCATGAGGAAACAGCCAGATTCCTAGAAAGCAAGGAGGTTGGGGGTCTTCTATATTTCTGATATTAGCTTGTTCCATAGGATAGCTATGGAAAAGACTCATTTCCACCAGATGAAAACTTTTTACTGAGGGAAACCTGGACAAACCTATCCATCCAATCTAGTTTGTTGGCTAGATGTCCTGAGGAAAAAGTAGTCCCTCAAATGATCTGGCCCTGTGCAATACATGACCTTAAAGATGATAATTAGCACTTCAAATTGCACTGAGAACAAAGCTGGAAAGGAGCTTTGAGAACAAACCAGTGTGGCATGGGCAAACCATGGGTTGCCCCAAACTCTACATACTACTGCATTCTGGGCCAGTTGATGTTTTCCTGAAGGACAGCCCCTTATAGAACATGTTGCAGTAGTCCAAAAAGGAAGTGATTAGAGCCATGGTGACAAACCTATGGCACGTATGCCAGAGGTGGCATGCAGCACCAGCTCTGACAGCATGCAAACCATCACTCCAGTTCATCTCCACTGCACATCTGCACGCACCTCCTGCTGTCCACCTGGTCTTTGGGTCTCTACCATGCATGCACAGGGACAGGGTGCATGCAGGAGTGCCTACGTGACGCTCTGTGGAGCAGCTGGAGCATCATGGAGACACTAAGGCGCATGCACGCACTGCATGCTGCCGTTTCGATGTAGATACCGCCGGGCACGTTCCAACTGTACCGTTTGGAACGGGATCTGAAACCCACCACTGGGTATCAGGCAGAACAAAACAGGCAGAACTTTGATGGCACCATTACAATCAACATCTTGACTTTTATGACATACCCGCTGAACACCCCTGATACATAGAAACAATTTTGATAGTCTTAGCTACTACTAAATGTAGTCTTTTGTTTGCTTTCTCATGGTGAATTCAACAAACGAGTCAACAGCCTTTTCATACCAACTTCCTAACTTCAAATTGTTTGGTGAACAAAAAGGTTTTGGAGACGAAATATATAAATGATAGCTTCTTTCCTTATGCACAGGACTTTGATCTTCAGTAACTTTATTATATGACTTGAGTTTTATGGTCTTTAAAGTTTTATGTCATCATCTGGAAGTTTTACTGTGTTTTCAATTCAACTTCTTTAAAAAACATGAAGGATTTTGAGGAACCTTTTGGAAATGTATGAATATTTCAACAAATAATGGGCTGCTAATTCTAAAGGCATAAATCATCTGTGAACAACCAATTATATTTCACATCTGCTTGCAGTGTATTGCACAGCCTCTGTATTCCTATTATGCCAGTGCTTCACAAGAATGCATATTTATTTGTATAGGATTTCTTTCAGACTCAAGGAAAAATACACTGAAGTAGATGTTCTATATAGGTAAATAGGGCAAAAAATTAAACACCCTTAATCAATTTTATTATTCTTTGAATATTCCTAAGGTTTTATAAACATACTGTTTATGTTTAAAAATATTGATCACATGAGGTCATAGAATCATAAAATCATAGTCAAAAGGAATCTCAGACCTCTTCTATTCCAACCTCTGGCTCAGTGCAGGATCTGCGAAGGTATTATACATGGGCTTTTGTTTAGAAACCTGTAATGATGCATGTTTTACTTGTTGATGGTTTTTTCTATCAGGAAATGTTTTCTAGTAGTGAACTTGAATCTACTTTCCATAATTCCAACCCATTGATTCTGATCCTCCCTACATATCAAGAGTGAACGAATCTATCATGGCAGAGTAGAATGGAATAATTATTTCCCATTACATGAGTTTTGTGCTCCTGTTAATACGTAGCCAAATGACAGTTATCCTTTTAGCGACTGCTTCACAAAGCAGGCTCAGTGTCAACTTCTGATCTACTAGGAAGCTCAGATTATTTTTACTTAAACTACTGGCAAGCCCGATCTCCCCATCCTTCTCCCCACATGCAGGACTTTCATTTCAGAAACATAGCTATTTTTCCTAGTTTTGTGTCATCTGCAATTTTGATAATTTATTATATAATGCTCCAAAGAGACTTTCCCTTCCTCCAGTAAAATTAATATAACCAAACAATACCCAAAGAGTCAACTAGCCATAGTAAATCAGTTACAAGAAACATAAACAACCAAATACAACAAAGAATGGAGGCTACTATAGATGTAGAAATGCTAGTCATCAACACGATAGAAGTCCCCATGCCAAATTAATTATCAAAGGGACATTACTGATGGGTCAAAAGGGCATTATTGATGTGTCTTCTGCTGCATCCCTCACATTTTAACACTCTATAGATCTGTCAGCTTGCTTGCTTATTGATTGATTTATCTATCTTGGTGTCCTAACCCAGGGGAATGACCATCCTAGCAGTGAGTATCTGTGCCTGGCAGCTGTGCCTGAAAGTAGCCCATTAAGTATGTAAAACAGTGTTAGAGTAGTCCAAATACTCCCCAATAAATAATAAAGTCTGTAGGCAAATCAGCCACATGAAACCTGTTTTCTCAAAAGCAGTGAAACCCTGTCCCAAATGTGTTTTTTCAAAAGGCAACTGGATTTTCTTTGTTTTTCCTTGAAGATGTTTCACTTCTCATCCAAGAAGTTTCTTCAGTTCTGATTGAATAGTGAAGATTTATGGTGGAGAACCCAAAGATGCATTTTTAAGAGGCAACTGTATTCTTGAAAATGAATCCCAATCATTTTCATGCTGGAAAACTGTGTATTCTCATTTGGAACATAACTACCTTTTCCTTACTTAAGTCAACCATCTACATTGTATGCCTGCTTGTACACCCTTGTTCCTTCTCAGACAGACTTGATCACATTTGATACAAATAATGGCAAATACACAGTGATGACTTTTGTCTTGGTTAATTGTGGAGTGATTGATTATGTTTGTGCCATTGAGTTATTTTTTATTGTCTTAGTGACTGTACAGATAGATTTTCTCCTTGACCATCTATCCTTAATCTGGTCTTCCAAGTCTTCTAGTGGTACTCTCATCACCACTTTATCTAAGTCTAGCCACCTTTCTTTTTCTTTTTCTTTTTTGAAAGAAATGCCATTTTGATACAAAATGGAAATTTAATTTAGCAATTGTTCCATTCACATTCAAGGATCAAGTTTGCAATGATGAAGTATAGAGGGGAAAGATCTTTACTGCTTCCTGAATTTAAAGACATAGTCAAATGGGATTAAAGTGTTCTTTTTGACTGTGCAAATTGCCTTTTTGCATATATTAATGCAATGCTAATTGTTGCAGCCATTAGTACTCTATTTTATTGTTATCAACATGCCTGCGTAAATGTTCATTGAACATTCTAGCTACCCAACTCATGAAGAATGAAAGATAAAATATTAATGAAACCAGTACCCTCACTAACAGTACCCCATGAATTTCTAAAAATATATTCGACTGTTAATCAGAAGGATTACTAATAGATTGTTGTTGTAGTGAGGCAGAGATGCTAATTTTTTTTCAAGAATTACAGTATTTCATTTTAGTGTACTTTATCGTCTTTAGATTTGTTGTGTTATTCCAGAATTCCAAAATTAGCATTTGCCCGCACTGTAGATCTTTTAACATGAAAGTACAAGAATATCACTGGATATGAACTCATTTTATTTATGCAGAATAAACATTTCTTAGGCTTGAACTGAAATTATTCTAGTATACTATTTATTACTGCTGATCCTCATTGACCTGGAACCAATAGCTATCTTGTATCATGTTCTGCTACTTCACTTTCCCAACATTTCATTTTTTTTCTTTTTAGAGAATGCCCTTAACACCATTGTTCATTAATTATTGCACACATCATTTACATTTACTTACTATATATATATATATATATATATATATATATATATATATATATATATATATATATATATATATATATATATATATATATATATATATATATATATATATACTTAAAGTCACTTAAATACTTAAAGTCGAATCCCAGTAAGGATATGGCTAGCTGATGAGAGCTAAATAGCTTGAAATAGATCTATACTAGTCTTCCTTTATTTATTTATCAGCACAAATAAAACACACACACACACACACACACACACACACACACACACACACACACACACACACACATATATATATATATATATATAGTAACCATCTCACAAATGTTCTCTCCCACCAACCTCATGTCAAAAGGGTTTTGAGCTAAATCATGGAAAGTTTAATCAGCATTTATTTAGTCAAACACTGCACATAGAGGCTGAAAATAGATGGGGGGAATGCCTCTGTAGAAAAACAAATATTGGACAGCTGATGAAGAGTTTAGAAATATTTTTGGATGTATGCCTAGTTATATATGGCTATTTGCAGAATTGTTCCATTTACTGGTAAGTTCACTGGAAACAATAAACCATTCTGAAATTGAAAAACTAGGCAAAAAAAAATACAGCTGATGGAATTGTATTTTCCTATGACTTGCTGCAATAAAAGTTGTGAAGCTTCACCCCCTCCCCCCCCAAAAAAGAACAAAGATATGTAACCATTATTTTCACAGAGGGTAAATAAATAATCCAGCTATTCACTGGGGCCAAGATTCCTTCCTTTCTAGAAGCATCTGTGGAGGGAAGAAGTAGCTTTAAATCCTCTGGATCTAATACCTCATGTAGAATGCCCTGTTTGCACTTTCCCACATAAGTTGTAGAACTTATGACCATCACAGAGAAACTTTAGTAAGACTTCAGACTTACCTCTCCATTGGAAGGGAGAACCAGAAACTAATCTTACAATGCTTAAGAAGTTATGCCCTTATTCTTATCAATGAAATGATTCTAGCCTTGCTCCTGTTGTAAACAAAATAGAAAAAAAGCAGCTGGGGGGGGAAAGCTATATAGACAGGCAGCGTAGGGTTTTTTTAATATATAGATCAATTTATAAAGTTGGGAGGTTTTTTAGAGGGAAGGAGACTTAAGGAAGTTAATTAGCTGAGTAGCATATATTTGACCTGAATGGCAAAATAAATCATTAATGGTGTTGCCTTTGTAAATTTAGCTTTTTGGATATAAATTAACATAATTAAGTGAGCAATGCTACACTATGCATTTTTACTAACCAAATTTAAATCAAGCAATTAAGCGTTAGGTTTCCATATCTAATGGGCTGAACTCAAGTTGATGCTGACTGTGTAGTTGTATATTTGTCTTTTCTTTATTAAAAAAACAGGAAACAAAGCACTCTGCAATAAATCTTACCATTAATTATGCTATGAATGGATGATAGATTAGTTTTAAATATTTCACTCACAATTCTGCGTAATGAATCATTATATGGTAAGCTTTTTCTAAAGTGTTTGCAGCATAATATTCCTTTACTTATTTATTTGTTTACTTACTTACTTTTTTACTTACTTACCATCTACATCTGTTCTTCAGAGATATGTCTCTTCTTCCCAGGAATCTCATCTGCATCAACTGAAAATGTTTTATAAAGGACGACTTGGGAAGTGTTCACATATTGCCTTGCTCATGAAAAATCACTTCCTTTTGCCATCCAAGCAAACATGGGGAGTGATTCAGGAATATTATCTCTCCAGGCTTTATAATATGACATAAAACAGGCATACACCATTTTTTCAGTGCTAAAGAGAAAAGGCTGCTTTGTGGAATATTGTATTTAATGCCCTCCAGTGATTTCATGGCCAGGATGAAATAGAAACCATTAATTTCCAAGCTCACAACAATTGGTTTTTTTTTTAAGATGATGCCAGTCATATAATAGTGGTTGTATCAGGAAATAGATGCTTCTGAGGTAAATCCGTTTAGCTGAGAGTTAAATTGCATATTAGATTTGTTGCTTGGGGGTAGGAAATCTTTGAAAGTACACTTTGGTTGGATGGGGGCTTAAATAAAGCATTTCTTCAAAGCTATTGTATAAACCACGATGTTCCCTTCACTCCAAAGAGCAATCCAAGGGAAGCCATATTGTTCAATATTGGCTTGCTTGGAAAAACTTTAACCAACACTGAGTAAAAAGGCTGAAAGAGCCTTTTCTCACAATTTTGACCCAAAATAATTTGTAGTATTGATGCACATTACTGTTGAAGAAAATCACATTGCCTCTTTGCTTCGGCTAAGAGAATCATGTTTCCTGCATGGCATCACTCTGTTTGTCAAAGGAAATGTAAGCTACTTTTCAAGGGCTTAATGTCAGTCGTAGTAACAGTGAACTGTGCAATTTGAGTGTATAACACTTTGAAAGGAAAACAGGCTTGCTGAAAAATGAGGAAAAATATTTATTTAAACTTTCTTTTGGTTTTCCCTTGTCATAGAGATAGACAAATTTGCTCTTGGCTACATTCAAAATCAGGCTGAGTACAGAGTCTACCCCATCATCTTCTAAAAAAAAGGAAAAGGCTTTTTAAAATAGAGACAGAACTCAGAAATAAGTTGTGGTCCAAGAAAGTATTACATTTGATTAAAGACTAGAATGTCCAAGAATTGGATAATCTAGTAGATTGAAAGAGAAAGGCCTCCAGGAGGAACTCTTGCACCTTAGTTTGACTTGTCCATGGTAAATTCCCAGGAGAATGTGTTACTGTAGTTCAGGGGAAAACAGGATATTAGTGTATAGGCACTGTTTCTCTGTGATGATGCTGTGCTTTGGAATATCCCGTAGTTGTGAAATTCAAGTAGCTATTTCTTTATAAGATTTTGAGAAGTTATTAAAAACAGCTATTTAAGAATCCTTTTGAATGTATCTGTCTCATTATTTCTTCTTTGATTGCTTAAAATGTGTTTTTTAGGCTATCTCTGAATTTCGTTTTTGACTTTGATTGTTTGATTTCAAATTTCAAATTGTACTACATCAAAAGTCCATTAATTATGTTGGGTTAAATCAAATAAATAAAGATTATTAATTAGATAGCAACAGGTAGAAGTCTAGCCAGGAATTTATGATAGACCCTTGATGTTTCTTTCTCCTATGTTATGTTTATTATTTTCTTTTCTTTTGACTGAGTTACAAACTGAGTATTTAAACTTCAGCCTTCCTTTAGCCATCAAGCTGCTTGTGGAGATAACAATTAGTTTCTTATCAACTGTAATATTATTTGAAACTTTTACTTAGCCCTTTTTTTATGAAATGTGGCAAAGAATGATCTGTTGTAGCAAACCAGTGACTTCCTGTGATGTACTTGAAACCTGGCAATGTCTTTTTTGATTCAAAATGCATCTTCCTTTTCTTTGTGCATCTACATGTTTAATGTAAACCTTTTATAGTTATATTTTTATTAACCATTTTTAAGAAAATGGAAAGAAAAAACTCACACAATCAAAATAAAGAGGATTATTGGGAAGTTTATAGCCACCATAGAATTAGGTTTAAATTTTATTATTTCATTTCTTAGTTTTAAAGTATTTGTATTTGTATTTATTTGTCTTGTATGCCACCCACTCCCGAAGGACTCCGGGCGGCTAACAATAGACAAGGGAAGGGGAAAACTGGACAAAGACAACACTTTAAAAACAAAAACCGCAACATTCACAATTTCCTTGGGGCTGGATGTTTCACAAGCCCCCCGGCCTACTGGAGCAGCCAGGACTTGGTGGCTTTGCGGAAGGCCGGGAGGGTAGTAAGGGTCCAGTTCTCGACGGGGAGATCATTCCAGAGGGCTGGAGCTGCAACAGAGAAGGCTCTCCCCCTGGGGGTCGCCAGCCAACATTGGCTGGCGGATGGAATCCGGAGACCTAACCTGTGAGATCTAATCGGTCTATGGGAGACAATCGGCAGGAGGCGGTCTCTCAGGTACCCAGGTCCCAGTAAGTGATATATTGTTTTAAAAACTACAAATATTTTTTAATTGCAGAGGATTATATGGCTATCAGTTTTACTTGTTTGTTTATTATTTGATTTTTATTACGCCCATCTCCCCCATAACATGACTCTGGGTTGGATGCAGGTTATAAAAACAATATATTAAAATATTAAAAATATGCAGATTATTTCTTTAACTATACAAAAACCAAAACTAAGAGATGGATGGCAGGGGATGAGATGTTCTTATCCCATTAGCCACCTCCAGAAATGAGTATTCCTCTTGGGCTTCAAGCCAAGTATTAGGAAGGCTAAATGGCTGTAGCAGTTCTCACCTCCAGTGGTAGAACAGTCCACAGCAAAAAAACTCTTTTCTTGACCTGCTGGAATTCCTTAGCAGATGGGATGCAAAGTAGGCTCTTCTGCTGGCTCGAGTGGGGTGGACTAGTCCCATTGGGGACAAACATCCCCTCACATACTATAGACCCAAGTCATAGAGGTCTTTAAAAGTAACAACCTTAAATTGGATCCAGAAGCAAACTGATAACAAATGCAGCTCATGCAGTAGCGGTGTTATATGTGCAGTTCTAGAATGGTGAGCACTGCTGCATTCTGTACCACCTCCTAAATACTATTCAATGGTAGCCTCTTGTAGGGCTTCACAATGCAGGTTAGGGGTAGAACTGGTGCACAACACAAAGTTTCGCAAAAGTCCTCTTAACCACCTGCTCTTTGAGCAGGAGTTGTGCACTTGGTCTCTTGGGGGTAGTGCAACCCCATCAGAGCTGGGTTGCTACCTGTTCACACTGGTTTGGCCGAACCAGTACTATTATTTTAGCTTTGGTCGCAAAACTGGCAGCGACACAGGCTGGCCATGCCCCAAACCAGTTTCCTTGTCACTGCTGCCATTGCTGGCAGGCTTTTTAGTATTTTTTTCATGTTCTGGGCATGCGCAGAACAATTTACAGTCAACTATGCATGCATGCAGAGCAAACTGACAGCAACACCGGCAACAACCCATCCCTGAACCCCATCCAGAACTAATGATAATAAATAACCAGATCCTTAGGTCCTTTACATCCACAGCTTGTGTCTCTCTGTCTGTGTTCAGCTGTTGTACTCCATCCAGACCCTGAGAGCTTCCAGGCATTATGAAAAGCAGCCACAGAATCGCTTGGATCACCAGAGTTGGAATGTAAAACTGAGTGTCATCAGCATATTGATGATATTTCAACCCATGGTGTCTGATGACCTCATCTAGATTTAGAATTATGGTCATATCTATCCAGGCATCTAAAGATTTTAAGTTAATAGAAACCCAGATTATAGATTTATTATACCATACATTTTTTTACTTGTCTCTGTCATTTAATACCTTGTTTTCAATTTTTATTGCACTCATTTAGTATAGAAAATTAAGCCTTGTGCAGTGTTCATTTTAATAATGCATTTCTTCATAATCCCACACAGTTTTAAATTTTCTCCATATTCATATTTTTCCAGACGTGAGTACTTTTTTTAAATAAGTGTTTGTTCATTTTGTCAAATATAATCCCAGCTATTGGATTGGCATTGTTTATTTTTTGTTTCTTCAGCAGTGGCATTAAACCCCATTATTTAATTCATTTTTTTTTATTTTCTACTTCAATTAAGTGCCATGTCAACATTTGAGTTTCATCTTTATTGATCCAGTATCACTGAACCATATCACTATATTTATTCTATCAAATTCTAAAAAGTATTTTGGCTGAATAAGTAGTTAACTACAGACTCAGTAGCATATCATTTCAGTCTATGTTCTTGAATTACTAATTTAATTCCAGACATATTTTTGCCAATGCTAGTAAAAACCGTGAGAAGAGGGACATTATAGTCCATTTTTGTAAAAAGGAAACTATTATGATCTTGTCTTCGTGTTCTTTGATTATTCTGTATCAATACAAAAAAGTCAGATACAATGCATATTCTTCAGAGATGTAAGAATAAAAGACTATTCCAAATTATCAAAAGTTAATTCCTCGTTAAGAAAGATCAGTTATCTTCCTGTTACTCTGATTATAAAATCAATAGCATTCAAGATGTACCTGATACTGTCCTTCATGTGTTTCTTTCAGTAGGGTTAAAATGGATTAATTCAGGTTAAAAAAATCAGAACTATTGCCATAAAAGCTAGTACGCTATTTTGAAAAAAGAAATAGATATGACTGGATGGGCAAGTATCTTCCACTCCAGAAATATGTTCTGTTAATACAGTTACAAGACTCAGCATGTCGTCTCTAATTTTATCAACCTTAACCTCAAATTTCTCATACAGCTCCTGTTTTAGTCCTTTTAATTCACTTTTAATTTCTTCTTTCATTTCTTTTATTTCCTCTTTTCTCTCCTCTCTATTATCTCTAAATTTATCTTCCATTTTAATTGTCTGTGCAATAAGAGCCTCGCTTAGATTACTCAGGAAAAATTCTTTCGTTAACACATCCCCAGCAGGGGGCGTAGGAAGCGGAGGCTGCAGCTTTGTGCCAGGCACTGAGGATGTGCCCCTGGAAGTAGAGGGTGACGACTTCAAGTTAATATTTGGTTTTGAGGCCATTTCAAAATTTATCTGCCTGCAGTTAATAAAACTCTATTGCCTGAATATGCAGCTTTAAGTAAAGAGGCTTTTATTTTGAAGTTTAAGGCTTGGCAAAACTTTCAGTGAGTAAACATTGTAACAAGACCATTCAGCAGATTCATCACCATTTAACTTCAAAATAAGCAAGGAGTAAAATTCTTCTATTGTGAAACCAAAACAAGTGATAAGCAATCTCTTTTGTTTTGAATTCTTGTGAGGATTAGCAAGAAGTGTTCGTTATTACCGGAGAAACCAGCCTGCTCGGCGCCATTTTAGAAGCCTCTGAGTAAATAATTTTTCGGAGGAGAAAAAGAAAAGAAGCTAAAATGTTGATAAGCAATTATTGTCCACAGTAAACGGATCCAGCTCGTGATAAGAATAAATCAAACAAAACTTTGAGCAGAGTGGGAGAGACCTACTTTGTCCTGCACAAGGCAGTTTGAAGTTCCCAGCACGGACAGCCGTTCTGCCTTGGGCTAGCCCCCCTTTCCTTGCAAGCACAAAAGCTGCAAAAATCGAAGAGCATTTGCCAGCAAAACAGTTTCTTCTTTCCTTCTTGCCTGAAGGATAAGAAAACCTGATAAGATGTCAGATGGAAGATCCTCTAAACAGGTACGTAGCCAGGAATTCGGAGGCAGCTGATTTTTTGCTGCCCCCACCAGTAGGCTCCTCCCAGGAAGTCGATAATTTCTGCCTTTTAAGGCCAACCATCAAAAGTAAATGAATAAACAGTCAAGATATATGCTGCAGACTCAGGGGGAGACTTAGTTACAGTGGTAATGGGTGAATTGTTGGAAGACCTGAACAGATTATCATGGAGAAAATCGATGTGTTTGCTAAGAAATGACATGTAATGGCATATAGTCAATCAATCAATGAAATTACTAAAAGACAACAAAGTATTGAGGTTTTCTGCATTCCTTGCTAGCATTGAATGGTCATTTGTACTTTGCAGCACAGATATGGTTGCTTTACTATATGTTGTCTAATCAGTGACGTGCGGTGAGGTTTATGGTTGGTGAGGCACTGACGCCATCACCCAAGATGCTGAAGAACAGAAACATTTTACATTTACAAAATATAACAAAGACATTTCAGTACTTCAACAAGATACAGGTAGTCCTCAACTTACAACTGTTCATTTAGTGACTATTCAAAGTTACACCACTGGAAAAAGTGACTTAAGATCGTTTTTCACTTATGACCATTGCAGCATCCCCAGGTCACATGATCAAAATTCAGATGCTTGGCAACTGGTTCATATTTTTGATGGTTGCAGTGTCCTGATGTCACGTGATCACTTTGTGCAACCATTTTACATTTTGCAACCTTCTGACAGTAGACAAGCAAAGTCAATTGTGGAAGCCAGATTCACTTAACAACTGCAACAACAAAAGTCATAGAGTGGGGCAAAAATCACTTAACTCTCTTACTGTTCAAAATAAAATTTTAGGTTCAATTGTGGTCATAGGTTCAGGACTACATGTCTCCTATTAAAACACGACAAATGATCATCATGAAGGGAGGACTGTGACATCTTTGATCTTTTTGCAATTGCATAGAAAATGGCGAGAATTAATATTCTACTTCAGTTCTGCTTGGAAATGAACAGCTCTCAGTAATAAAGTTTAGCAGGAAATGGCATACACTATTGAAAACATATCGTCCCCTACAACCCTGGGTAGAAGTTTTGGAATATATTTAAGGCAAGTTAAATATTAATAATTAATTTAATATATGTTGCCTGCACTGGATGTTTGCATAATGGAATGGAGGGGGAGGAGAGATGAAAGGCAAGTGGGGAGGAGGAATTCCTACTCTTTCAGTGTGTTTAGCAGTATGTTTAAAGCCCTCAATGGCAGGTAACTGTAATTCATGTCCAGGTCTGCTCAACCACCCTGCTTTGCACCGCAGGTATTATTTAGCTAGCTAGAATAAATGTGTTCCTCCTGGAGCTTGGGGTGAGGCAGCCATCTCCGTCTGTCACCAAAGGAACCTCAGGCAATTAAAAGGGAATAAGCATGGCCTTAGCTCAGCAGAAATGACTGGATTCTATTATTAGCCCACCTGGGATAATAAAGCGTTATTGCCATCCGCGCTCTGGCAGGGGGGGGCAACTTCCAACAAAACACAGCAACTGGAGAAAAGCAGTGAGGGGCGAGAAAGCTCATCCGGGGAGAGCCATGTGCTGCTTTTGCCTTAGATTCCTCTCTTCTGCGCGCACACCTTTCTCTCCCAGCTACTTCACCAGCTGCTTCTTTTGCCATGCCGTTTCCCAGCATGGCAAAAGACTTTCTTTTCCCTTCACCTTCCAGCCCACCAAGAAGCACCAGATCTGAGCCAACCCACCATTTGCAGCTTGGCCCAGGCCGTGGGGAAAGCTTGCTAGGGGAAAGTGCTTTTTTCAACTATGGCAGCTCAGGCATTCTCTCCTCTCCCCCGACACCCCACTGACTATTTGTCGGAAGCTTTCACACTCCCCCTCCCCAATCTTCCTCCCTTTGCAATTCATGCAAGGTTAACTCAACAGAAAAGACTCAATCCAAATGGCAACTGGCATTGCATTTATTAAAGAAAAAAAAAGGAAATCTGAAGGAAAAGAGATAGCATGGGGTGGGGGTGGGGGGCATCAGAAACGGAGAAAGAGAGGAGGAAGAGCGGACACAACGCTGCAGCTTTAAACAGAATGACAGAGCTGGAAGGGAAGGGACCAATGACTGCACTTGAATCGTCACTTATTCTGCTGCCGCTGAGTTATAGGAAGAATGAGTGCCCTCTACTATGAGGCAGGAGAACTGCGTGCCTCACCTACTCGGGACTTTTTAGGCTTTTAAGCCTCTGCTTAACTCTGCTTGAGTGATCATAAAACACCTAAAAAGTCAGACTAGATGAGGCATGCAGTTCTCCTGCCTCATAGTAGAGGCTGTTTTTAGAGGCTTTTTAAAAACAATTAAGCAGAATCATCCCGGTGAGGCAGCAACTAGCTCAGCCTCACCTCAGCTGTCACCTTTTTCCTTTTACATTTTTTTTCTTTTCATGATGAGAGCGGTGAGGCTGTGTCTCACTTGCCTCATCTGACTGCATGTCACTGGTTCGCTTTTGGTGGCATCTATTCAGGATTTCAGAAGTTTCTCTAGATGAGGAAAGGCAGCATTGAAAGTAGAACTATTTGTGTTATTGGTTTATAAACTGGTATTCATAAATCAATGAACCTTCTTCATCATCACAATTTATTACAGCCTCCTCCAAATGCAATTTATATTCAAATCAATTCTGTAAAATGTTCTAAAATAAAAGCTATTACATTAAGAATATGCTATAGTCTGTGCACTTCCTGATTCATCTTGTCAGGGAAATGGGGAAAATAGGTTTCTTCCTTACTGAAGCAAAACATTTACAATATTGGATTACCATTCTACACGCAGATGAAAACTTCTGGTCAATCACAAATTTGTAAACATTATGATATACCAACACCCAACATAAATTTAAGAAGATAAATAGAGAGGTATAATTAGATAGAAAATTTATCAAGTCTACTTTCTTGTTTTTGCCAATTTGCTAATTTTAATTTTTTGTATTTCTTTTTCTATCATTTTTGAAGTTTAGACCATCTGATTTCCATTTTGGTTCAGAAAATTTTAACACACAAACAAATACACACACAGACACACACAGATTTGAGCTAAGATACATTTTTTAAACATAGACAGTCATTTCGTCTAAAGTAAAATGTTTTTGCAAATATTTTCCATATTTATTTTTCTACATTGTTGCCATGAATCTAGGCACATCTCAATGTAGACTGTACTTCATAGACCAGGAAACATAGTTTGTTCCATCCAATCAGGTTATCATCGATAGGCTTGTTGATGGGTCGCTCGCCATCTTCTCCAGGATAGTAACAATCACTAACGAAACAGCTGTCTGTCTGTATGCAGTATTGCGTATGAACATCAACTGTCCTTTAGCTATGTCTGGTATAATCTGGGCCCATAACCAGTGTTGGGTAAGCTCCCCGTTGGGAGAGCGGGTGCATTCAGAGAAGCGCGGTGAGAGTGGTATTGGAGAACACACAAACCAGCATACAGAGACACTGCAGTTTAAATAGTCTTTTACTTTCGTGGAAATAGAGGTATCAGAGTCCATCAAACAGTCCAAGTCATACACGGTTATGACAGTCAACGTCTTTCAGTTAAGGGATAATCCAACTAACACAGTCCATAATCATACATACAGTCTGGTACACAAAGTTTGCTAGCAGTTGCAAAATTTACGATAGCTCATGCTGATCACTGTACGGCACTTCTAACAGCCAGCTTCCAAACATTCAGATCAGATCAGCATCTAACAGTGATTCTGGCTCCATCTAATGGCCGCTTGAGGAAACAATAACCAATCTCATTTACAGCATGATTGATTGATTGATTGATTGATTGATTTAATTTGTATGCCGTCCACTCTCAAAGAAACAGGTACAGCATTGTTACATGATTTATATATTGCCAACCCACCCGTTAGATTATTTTCCTAACACATGTAAAGCTCATAAACTCAAGGGAAAAAAGAAATGAGTATGTCTGAACAAAATCAGATGAGCCTAACCATAGAGAGGCACCAGAATGTCCACAGCCAGTCTTGTTTGGACTAAAAAGAAAGTTTAATCAAACATAACTTTATTGTTGATTCTTTATTGTTTAATGTCAGTTGCCTCATTGCCAGAATAGGGTAGCAACTATTTTTTAAGGGCAGAAACAGACACCATCAGCCTTTACCCAATTCCCTAGCATCATAAATTAGATTTCCAGATACATTTTCCTACTATGGTTTGAAAGTAGCTTTTTGTCTTAAGTCACTTTAGGTTCCCTTTTTTATATGTAGAATCCTTATTAAATAAATTGTTCAAGGAATAAAAACAATAGAATTTTTGAAAAGAAAAGTTGGGAAAGTAAGGAAAAGTAAAAATGAAAAAGTACAAAGAAAGAAATAGAAAAGAGAAAAAAAGAAAAAGTTATAAAGAGTAGGCAATGACTAATAAATTGAGCTATTGTCCTTTCTCTAAAAACAAATCAGATTTGGAGGCTCTGCTAAATCCGCTATCTTCAGCCATTGTGTGAATCCACATGGACTTCTTATTTTGGATTTCATTTTTGTGCATAAAATAATCTTGTGGAAATGATCATGCGTAAAAACAATTTTCCATAATTATTTTAAAATTGTTTATCCATTTGTCCCAATAAGAAGAATTTGGTTTCAACTGAACATTAATGTTTAAAATTTTTTGTTACTTTAGATTGTCTGCTTTATATCTGCTTTACTTCCTTGAAAGCTATTTTCAGTATCTCATTAGCTACTTTGCAGAGGAAGCAAAATCCTCTTAACTGAGGCAATAGTTACTCTGATATAACAGGTTAAGATTTTTTGTTTACCATTATTATTAAAATAGCACAACCGTTAAAAGGCATGCATAGCACATAAGAAATTGCTATATTAAAACATATTTTCTTCAGTTATCCATGGATTTTTTAAGTGCAGGTTCTCTATTTTACTTTGGAATCCTGCCCATTTTTTCTTAAAGTTATCTGGCTAAAAATTGTTATTATTTAAAATATTTGTGGTGGGTTTCAAACCTCCACCCTTTTATATGTAGATAAATTTCTTAGTTATTGTGTTTTATAGCTATTACATGAATGATATAGAAATTACTATAGTTTAAAATGAATGACAAGGACGGAATTGTTATTTTAAGAATGATTATTGTTCCTACATACATATCTGCATGGTTTTTTTAATGAATATTTTTTTTTATTTTTGAATAAACACAAACAGACAAAACACACAAAACCCCCACAAAACCATCTTCCATTACAAATTGTAGAAAGTGTGTCGATTGGTTACAAAAACCTCCGTGCATCCCTTCCACAGTCGTCACCTACAATTCATATCAAACCATATATTTTAAATCAAATATATTTATATATATATTACTATCATCACACCTCAACTTTCATTTGACTATAATTGTTTTTACGTCATTTTATATAAAATATTCCAGATTTAAAGCAAAACCACATAATGGCATTCCATTAGCTCTTCCCAATATCGTCCAGTAACATTACATCTTTATAATGTTCTAAATACAAATTGAGTTTCTAAACCTCCTTTCATAGTCACCATTTGAAATTTATATCAAATTTCCTCTTATGAAACCAATACATATATATGCATTATTATCATTATCAATCAATTATTTAACTGTATTAATTATCACTTCATTTTATACATAATGCTCTAAATTTAACTACATTTGACTTAATTTTTTATTAGAAGCTTTCATTACATCAACCTGTGTCTTTCCAGTAATAGTGCAGTCTTATGTCTCTTGCCATTTGTGGCATTAGTATTCTAGTTATTTCCTTATTAAGTTTTGCATGGACTTCTCTTCGCAACTTATTGCTTATTGTATATCTTGTACAAGCTTGAAACCCTCCATCTGCTTCTTCGATCAGCTTATCTTTGGTTATCACTAGTGCTTCTGACAAAATTTCTCTCCTTAGTTCCATCAATTCTTCTCTTTTCTTCTTCTATACTTTGAAATCTGGGGTAGAGCTCCAGTCCATCTATCTCCCCTTTCCATATTCCACTCTTTCCATTTCCAACCACACTCAATTCACTGTCAGTATCAACAATTTTCTTGTCTCTTTGTTTATTTTTTCCTTCAGTTTTTAGAACTTTGACTTCCATTTTCTTCATTTGATGAACATCCTCAATTTTTCCATCAAATTTTACTGTTCTATGATCTATATTCTCCAATCTCTTCTCAATTTTCTCTGTTACTTTTAATAATTTTTGAATTTCAAACATAATCTTTTGCAATGTTAAGGTTTCTTTTTCATGTTGCACCATTCTTCCAACTTGTAAATACTGCCACTCTGGCATCCAAAACTTTTTATTAAATTTAAAGCAAGTTCAATAATCTTTCAAGACTTTGTTTTCACTCCACTCCAGCTGCCAATAAAGATCCCTAAGAGCACCTGTATAAACAACCCCTTCTTTTCTCACTATCACTCTCTGTAAACAAGCTGAAGAACCTAGAAATGCAAATTCAAATGATCAAAGAGAAAAAAGAAAAGACAATATTTCCAAGCTTTCCAAGCCTCCAGCCTCCAAGTGGCAGTGTTACTTCCTTTCCATCTTGTATTACAGCCCTCTTTGTATTCCTTTTGTATCTTCTTTATATGCCAGGCTTAAAGAAAACAAAATTCTTAAATGGAGCAAAAAAAACCAAACCCCATCCAATCCAGCATTATAAAAACAAGGAAAAAGATTTTAATCCATTGGTATAAAAAAAGAATATAAAAAGTAGAAGAATAAAAATTAATCTGTTCAATTTAAAAAAATAGGAAACATTTGCAAAAGTTCCATCCATAAAAGAAAATTGAAAAAAATGACAACACACTGTCTAATGTAGCTTAATTTCGCCACTTTCAACTTTCAACTTTTCAACTTTAATAAGATTTGTATGTGGCCCACTCCCTTGGGACTCTGGAAGGCTCACAACAAAAGTAAAAATATATAAAATTTTAAAAATACAATTATTAAAAATTAATATATCATCCATTCAATCAAGTGGGGCTGGATATTAATCAACAGCCCCAGGCCTGCTGGAACAGCCAGGTCTTGGTCGCTTTACGGAAGGCCAGGAGAGTGGTAGCTCGTTCCACAAGGCCAGTGCAGCTACAGAGAAGGCCCTCCACCGGGGAGCCACCAGCTGGCATTGTCCGGTCGACGGCACCTGGAGGAGGCCCAACCTGTGCGATCTTATTGGTCGTTGGGAGGTGAATGGCAAGAGGCGGTCTCTCAGGTAGCCAGGTCCAATACCATGTAGAGCTTTAAAAGTAACGACTAGCACCTTGAAGCGGGTCCAGAGACCAATGGGGAGCCAGTGCAGCTCGGGGAGGATAGCTGTAACATGGGTGTATCTAGGTACACCCATTATCGCTCGTGCGGCTGCATTCTGGACCAGCTGCAGTCTTCGAACACTCTTCAGGGGCAGCCCCATGTAGAGTGCATTACAGTAATCCAGTCTTGAGGTGACGAGGGCGTGAGTGACCATTCAAAGTGCCTCCTGGTCCAGATAGGGCCGCAACTGGTGCACCAGGCGAACCTGGGCAAAGGCTCCCCTGGTCACAGCTGACAAATGGTGTTCTAACATCAGCTGTGGATCCAGGAGGATACCCAAATTGCGGGCCCTCTCCGAGGGGTGTATAACTTCACCCCCCAAGCTAAGAGGTGGAATGTCTGGACCATCTTTGGGAGGCAACATCAATAGCCACTCGGTATTGTCTGGATTGAGTGCAAGCTTGTTCACTCCCATCCAGACCCTGACAGCCTCCAGGCACTGGCACATCACTTCAACTGCTTGGCTGAGTTGGCACGGGGCAGACAGATACAATTGAGTAATGTCCACATATTGATGATATTTAATCCTGTGCCGGCATATGATCTCACCCAGCAGCTTCATGTAGATATTAAATAGGAAGGGGCACAGGACTGAACCCTGCAGCACCCCATATTTGAGGGGCCTAGGGGTCGATCTCTGTCCCCCAACCAACACCGACTGCGACCTGTCCAAGAGGTAGGAAGAGAACCACCTTAAGATGGTGCCTCCCACTCCCACCTCCCGTAACCGTCATAGAAGGATACCATGGTCGATGGTATCGAAGGCCGCTGAGAGGTCAAGAAGCACTAGGATAGAGGAATGTCCTCTATCCCTGGCCCACCAGAGATCATCGATCAGCGCGACCAAAGCAGTTTTGGTGCCGTAACAAGGCCTGAAACCCGACTGAAAGGGATCCAGATAATCTGTTTCATCCAAGGTCCATCAGAGTTGAAAGGCCACCACCTTCCCGACAACCTTCCCCATGAAGGGGAGGTTGGAGACTGGGCGATAGTTGTTCAAAATGGCTGGATCCAGGGAAGGTTTCTTAAGGAGGGGTCTCACCACTGCATCCTTTAGGGGGTGCGGGAAGGATCCCTCCCGAAGAGAGGTGTTAACAATCCTCTGGAGCCAGCCACGTGTCACCTCCCTGCTGGACGAGACCAGCCAGGAGGGACACGGATCCAGTAAACAGGTGGAGGCACTCACCGCTCCCATGGCCTTGTCCACTTCCTCAGGAGTGATAAGTTGAAACTTGCTCCATAAAATCTAATCAAGACCTTCCCCCGGCACCTCGGCTGGTACCGTCCAAGTGGAGTCCAGGTCCATCCGAATCTGAGCGATTTTATCCAACAGAAACTGAACAAATTCCTCAGCTCTACCCTGTAGAGGTTCGTCCGCATCCCTCCCTTTCAAGAGGGATCGGGCTATCCTAAACAGGGCAGCTGGGTGCGATTCTGCAGATGCAATAAGAGTGGAAAAATGCGCACATTTTGCCACCCGTATCGTCACTAGATAGGTCCTAATAAAGGATCTTAATTGTGTTCAGTCGGATTCAGAGTTACTAGCCCTCCAGTGTCGCTCTAGGCGTCTCTTTTGGCACTTCATCTCCCGGAGTTCCTTGGTAAACCAATGAGCCCTCCTGGATCCACTGCTGCGGAGAGGCTGTAAAGGCACAATCCGGTTTAGAGCCTCTGCCGCCACTATATTCCAAGCAGCGACCAAGGACTCCACCGGACTGTGGGCCAGAGAGTCAGGTATCTCACCAAGTGCCGTCTGAAATCCCATAGGGTCCATCAGGCGCCTGGGGTGGAACCACCTAATCGGTTCCACGTCCCTACAGTGGGGGATTGGTTTCCGAAAGTCGAGCCTCAATAGGAAGTGATCTGACCATGACAAGGGCAAGATCTTAATGCCCCTCAAATCTAGATCACGTCTCCACTGCTCCAAGAGAAACACGAGGTCGAGCGTGTGACCCGCTGTATGAGTTGGACCCTGAATTACTTGTTCTCTTCTGTTTTCAAATTTAATTTAGCTTTAATTTTTTGTGTGGGGGTAGTCTCTTTTATCATAATAAGATTTCCTCACCAGATGGACACACTTTCTCTTTCTGTTTTCTTCCCGTTCCAGAGCTGTCCCAACTTCAGCAGCTTCAATGCCTGCGCTTCTGTCGCCGGCAAAAAGAGATTCTCCTGGATCAGTCAGGGACTTTGCGGTGTCCCTGAGATCAGCAGGATGTACTCTTGCCTGTCATTGTCTTTTCAGGACTGTTTAGGTCCAAAAGGACCGTCCAGAGGCAAAAGTATCGACTGCGATCTTGGAGCTCCAAGATCGCACGTCGTGTCATTGCGACGTCAGATCCTCCTCATATATCTGCATGTTGATGCTTTAATTAGCCATATATAATTGCTTTGAGTTATTCTACACGTTCTCTATAGAAAGGTCCATGAAGGTTCCCTATTAATCTACTTCATTCATCTTCCTTTTTCAATGTTAGTGCCTTAACTTAACATTTGTTTTGATACAAATATATTCTCTAATATATTTCTTGTTTAAGAAAATTTAAGATATTAAGGAAAACTTCCTTGATGTCAGTTGACAGATCAATGCCAGATTAATGCCAATGGCTATAGAACCAATTTGATTCTCATCTCAAGGATTATTTTTCTATCTCTGTAATTCTTTCATATCTTAAGTTTGTAATCAATCTAAAAAATAAGTCTGCATTTATCATTATAAAAATAAAAATCCTATGGTCCATTTACATGTTTACAGATATTTGGAGATTATATTTATTGCTTATGAATAATTTGAAATATTTAATTAAAAAGGCTTGCTCTTTATATAATATCTAGTTTATTATTGCAAAGTAAAGTGTAGTAGTAAAGTAGTGCTCAACTTATGACCATAATTGAATCTAGAACTTTGACTAATTTTACTATCTTTTTTTGATGGTTATTAAATGTATGCTGCAGGCTTTAAGTAAGTCTGTTTTCCTCAATGGGATTTTCTTGCTGGAAACCGAAAATAAATGCAAAAAAATCCCAAAATTTGTGGTCACATAGCCTAGATGCTGCAAAAGACTGTAAATAAAACTTGATTGTAAAGCATCCAAAATGCAACCATGTGATCATAACGGGGAAGTCATAAGAATTTCAAAAATGAAGTGTAAGTAGCTCTTGGAAGGTCTGTCAAAATTTCAAATGATCACTGCCCAATATCTATGTGTAGTGCATGCACCAACTACAACTCTAGTACTTATGTAATCACTAAGAGAAAGATAGAGTGAAATATAGAGTGGAAAATAAATCCTAGTATTATAATGTGGATAATTTTTAATGGACTTTGATGAGTTAAGTATCCCATGCTGAAGAAATGCCAACTACTCTAAATTTGTTACATACATGAGAGTGGCATAAAATAAAAGCATTGAGTATGCCTTTCAAAATATGATTTTTCTTTGGTAATGGTAAGGACCCAAAAATCAGTGAAGTTTTTTAAACTGCCTATCGCTATGGATTCTGGTTGTTGAATTATATCCCACATCTTTTCAACTTGTGAAAGATATTTTTCTGCTTTGTACAAAAATAAATATGAATTTTGACAAAAGCTGCCTCCTAATTGATTTTGTGGCTCTGTAACCATTTGAGCTATACATAAAGGTACAGAAAAGGATAACAATAGGATTGTAAATCACTATGAAGGGATTAACATTATGTAAATTTAATAAATATGCTCATTGTGTCAAAGGCAGTATTTCTAAATCCGATTCTCTGCCAAGAATCCACCTTCCTTTTGCTAAAACTACACATTTTAGCCATGTCACAGAGAAAAAATATCAGGCCACTATGGTCAAATATGTCCACTGAAGAAAAAGGAGGTTTTTATTATACAGAGGGGAACTTCAAGGTTTACGGAAAGGATAACAACATTTTTAATGGATGGTTTTATGCCTTTTTGTATTCTACAAAATGGTTATATAAATATTGTAAATAAATAAGTGCATAAGATTAAAATGAGGGAACCAGGGGGAGTGGGGATTGGTCACATGTCAAAGGAAGATGAAAATAGGTTGACCTGTCAAAGATGCTTGGCTGCCTGCAGCAGAGCAGCAATAGCACCATACCCCCATATTAAGTAGGGTCTAAATCCAGTTAAGTTATGTTGACATTGAAAGCAGAAAATCTCATAAGCACTTTGTCCTAATCCTGGCAGTAAATATAGAGTTTGCTTCTCATTCACCTTAGCTAGGTCTGATGTTTGAGGCTATCACTTCAGTTTTATGAAAGGGATGGTTGTGCTGCTGCCATTCAAATAACACAGGGTAAAAAGGATGATCCCATTCACTGGAGAAGAACCGGGTTAGCTGGAAAAAATGTTTGTTGGATTTCTGTCTTATCTTTCTTTCTAATGTTCGGTCTGACTTGCATGCAATTCTCCTTACAAATTATACCCACTACACCACAACAGTAATGTAGGCTGGTTGAAAAGAGAACAAGTAGTCCAAAGTCAGCCAATGAGTTTGTATGACTTTCATGTTTTTCCTATTTTTAATCTGACATCTTTGCTATACTAATGTTTACATGTAGGTGTAGGAAAAATAATCTGGTCCAGTTACAAAGCCAGGAGAAAGGTACTGGAAATAAAATGGAGGCTGATTGGAAAGAAGGACTCTGAGCAGAACCAACAGCAGCATGTAGTTCTGGGATAGCTGAGAAATTAGCTTGATGAGAGCACGGATTTTTATACAGTTTACCATATTTTCTAATTTTGAGGTTTGCTTGGGTACTTTTATTATTTGATTGGTGGTGGGTTAATTCTATTGTGTCCTAAAGATCATGTCATGCCTTTCTTAATCCTTTCAGCTGGAGCTGAAGTGTTTTGTTAATGAATAGATTGGTCTGAATTTCTCAATGGGCATAAAATACCCATCTCTAAAGACTTGAGGCAACTGCTGAGGCTGTTGGGGCTACTTTCTGCTTTTATTAAAAAAATTCTCCGTTTCTCTTTTTGGAAAATACAATATTCTGCCCTTTTAATATCCCCCAAAATATTTCATTCTGGGGTGGGGTGGGGGCTTCACATGGGTTCTATAACAACTGAGTTGGACCAATGTCATGAATTTTACCAATTATTATTGTAACACTACCTCGGCAAGGGCTGCTGGCAATTTAGCCTTTTCCCAGGTGACCAATTCATATAACCCAAGCATACCAACACTACATGGAGGGAGTTACAGCCAATTCTGTTGCCTCTTCAACATGTCTTTTTCAGGCCCATCAGAGGCCTACTAAGTCTTCCTCTTGTGGTAGCCTGCAATTTTCAGGCTGATGGTAACCATCCTCTCTTCCCTGGGATGGCAATCTCATAAACTTTCTTTATTTCTGAAGAAAAGCAGCCTCTTTCCCACATAGCAGCTATTTTTGCTTTTCGCTCCTTCTCAGTTCTGTTTTTTTTAAAAACCTCAGCTTCCTCTCAATCTTGTTTTACCTCAGCTTCCTGAACCTGTCCTCCTCCTGCTAGGGACTACATCATCCAGAAAATGAAATCGCCTCAGGGACTCTTTCTGTCCCCATTCCAGGGAAAAGGCCCCAACATTTTCTAAAAAGAAATTCTAAATATGTAAAAAAATATCTATCTTTAAAAAGGATGGTTTAACTGGACAACCTTGAAACTAGATTAGAATACATATACATTATATTTTAATAGGTAGCAGGAAAAAGACTATTGTTAGATGGCAGGAAAGATGTGGTCTACTGCATCCATCTTACCTTGGGTTTTTGTTTTTATTTAATAAAATGTATATATATTTTAAAATCCCTTCCTGAGGTCTTCTTCCTGTCCCCATTTCAGGGGAAAGGTCCTGTTGCGTCCTCCTGACGCAGCCAGCAGCCAAACCATGCCCTGCCGCTACCTGATTGGTCCAGGCGCGGTTGGCTGCCGGTGGGGGAATTGCGCCTCTCCCATTGGCTGGCCGCCTGACAGCAATGTTCCCTCTAATTTTTTTTCAGTGTGGGCGGAAAAGTATAGTGTTTGAGCGGCACATTTTCATGCCTGAGTCCCAACCATTCTAGTTTAAACTTCCAGCTGCACTTTTTCTTCGTAACAACATTTACTCCAGCTTTACGTTTTGACATCAGCACTGACTGATGATGTACCTATAGGGTTAGGGTTTATCAATTATTACAATTATCTTTTCAAATTCATTTTGGATTAAATAAAAAAGAGCTTTGAAATGAATATATAAATGGCACTTAATACAACTAATATTAAAATAGTAAATGTTTGATATACTTAATTTTAATGAATTTCACTTGATATACTTCATTTTAATGAGTTAACATTCAATTGCAAAAGTTGTCTATACACTGTATGCTTCTGTGAATGTATTATATGCAATTTGCTATTTTAAATGAGTAAAATTATTAAAATCACCATAATTAAAGTCTCATTCACATCTAAGAGTTTTCTTCCATCATTAATTTGTAAACTCAAGGATTTATTGCCTGCATGTTCAAGAATGCTTGATGATTGTTTAAAAATTTGTGGGTATTTGCTCCTCTCTGTACAGAGGGTTTTAGTAACCTACTACTACTGCAAAACTAATTTCTAAACTGCATACTACTTGAAAATATAAATAGATTGTTAAAATGGCTCTACCATCACCAAATAAGAGAAAAAAACACCTTCCTTTTGTTTATAAAGTAGTGATTTTAGTTTGCTCTATGCAAGTCACTATTTTAAACTGACAGATAGGAAGTTTAATTAGATTAAAAGCAAAAATATTCTCAATGACTTTGAAAATCCCAATGAGTTATCAAATATAGGTACTCCTTCATTATAACGTGGGACTGGAATTTTTATTACTCAGCAATGTGGTCACAAAGCTGATGTCGTGTCATGACTCATGTGACCGGGCTCTCTCGCCTCTTTCCAACTCCGAGGGCATCAATCATGTTAGCCGAGGGATCTGCAAAGTTGGCTCTTTTAAGACTGGTGGACTTCAACTTCCAGAATTTTGAGAGTTGAAGTCCACCAGTCTTAAAACAGCCAACTTTGCAGACCCCTGTGTTAGCCCAAGGCCTGGCGCTGGGCTTTGCTCCCCCATTGGTGGAGCCCCGAGAAGCGAGGAGGGAGAAAAAGAGCTCAAAAGAGCTACATTGTTGCTAAATGCAGCCGGGGAGAGCCAGCCCAGGCAATAGCAAATTAGCCGATCTCGCAGCAGGTCTGAAGGGGGAGGGGGAGCAAAACTCCAGGCAGGGCTCTCTGACTGTTCTAATTCCCCGTGAAAACTGTTGTTGCCTCTGAAGCATTTGCTCCAGCGTTTAAAATCTTTAAGCTTCCCTTTCCCTTTTTTCTTTTCCACCTACACTGATTAGAGAATCCTGAAGTCGGGAGGCAAAGTACTGCAGTAGAAAAGGTTTAGCTGGAGGAGGTTTTGATGGCAATCGCTCTGTAGTTCATGTCCAGATACCTAACGTGCCTGACGTGCCTCTGCGCGGCAATTAGAAACTACTGTGCGGGGTATTGCAGCCATGTGAGCGGCTGCGCAAGTGCGCACCTTAGAAGGAACAGTGCCTGACAGCTATCCGTATAAATAGCTGTCAGGCGGCGCTGTCCCGCGCGCGAGTTCTGAACTGTTTATGTTGAAGCCTGTTAAATAAAGCTGTTAACTTTACCTCACGCCTCGCGTCGTACAAAACAGGTCCCAACCAGCCAGACAATCAGGGAACACTGCTAATAGAGCAAGTGCACAATTGTTAATTTTAAAAACCAGAAGTAAATAGTTAGTCCTTGACTTATGATCATAACTGTGTCCAGTTATAAGTCATTGAGGTAATTAAGTGAGTCCCATGTGACTGCACCTGATTTTATGATTTTGTTTTTTGTGGTGGTGGTTAAGTGCATGCTATGGTTGTTAAATGAATGTCACAATCATTAAGCGAATGTGGTGGTCATTAACCAAATACGTTTTATCCTATGGCTGTAGAGTGGAAATACACACTGGAAATGGGCAAAAAACCATTACAAATCTTGGTCATGTGACCATGGTATGTTACAAATGGCACAACTGTGAAAACCTTGAAATTGGGTCATAACTACTTTTTGTGGGTCTTTGAACTATTGCTATGTGACCAGTTATTAAGCAAGGATTACTTGTAAAAAGTAGCCAGAGGCAATCCTATTAATTTTGTACTGGTTCATTTCACCATATTTAAAAATACATGATGGAACCAATACTTTAAGAAAGAAATGTTTAAGATTGCAGAGAGACCTTTATAATATGGGGAAACATTCTTCTCACTTGAATTATTGTAGTAATTTACCATTATTTTACTGTGGTATTGATCTTGTTAATTGGTTCCTTTTCAATTCATTATACGCTGTAAAATAAATAGAGCGTAATAATGGTCCCATTTTGGCACTAAAAGTTGTCTGTTCATTTTCAAGGTTTGTGTTACCATAATTTTTGAGGATATAAAAGAATTAAGTCCTAGCTTCATGGAAGTAGATTTTATAAAAGTAAACTGTCAAGCTGAAATCTTAAGAAAAGAATTTATATTTATTGTAATTTTAAGAACATTGGCATTATTGGTTAGCTCCCTTTGAAATATGTCAAGCAAAACAAATGGAACAAATGGAAGAGGATTAATTTGAACAAGTGAGGAATTTATTAAGATTTGGACTAGAACTGAGTCTGTAGAGAAAAATGGAACTCCCCATTTTGTACAGTCTGTTTACCTAGAATAAAAGAACTGAAAAAATTTAATTGGGTGAAAAAAGTCAAAAAGTCAGCAGGATCAGAAATTTTGAGTGGTTACCTTTAAGGATATTTAAAATTAAGTTAAAAAATAATAATGCATTTAATAATTTCTTTGTTATGCCATACTATGAAGTTCAGCTGGTAATGTTTTAAGGAATTCGTGATGGAGGAAAGGTTTTATTTGTCCAAATGTTTCAGAGGTTGCCTTTAGCCAGAATCTTCATATTGCATTCTCTGTTGTGGATCAAGACTACAACACTATCATCACTTTATGGAGAGTAAGCCTCCTTAACTTAATTGGTTATCCAACTTACTTGCATGGGAATTCACTGTAAGCTACTGAAGTTAGTCCCTATAGAAATCAATTAGAGCTTCCTGAAGCAATGAGGCATGGTGGCACATTGGTTAGAATGCAGTATTACAGGCTAACTCTGTCCACTGCTAGGAATTTGATCCTGACCAGCTCAAGGTTGACTCAGCCTTTTATCCTTCAGAGGTTGATAAAATGAGGACCCAGATTGTTGGAGGCAATATGCTGATTCTGTAAACCACTTAGAGAGTGTTATAAAGTATTATGAAATGGTATATAAGTCTAAGTGCTATTGCTAATAGATATTGATGTATTTTTAAACAGTTCTTAGTACTTTACAGTACAGTCCAATACAGGTTTAACTCAGAAACCTCCCACTTTTGGTCTAATCCATGTAAGAATGTTTTATCACATTTTTAGTTTTTTTTTACCACCAAGCCTGAACTATGTCCAGGTTAGATGGGCATCCTTTATGATTTCTACAGTAATTCTGGGATTCTATTCTGCTTGAATATCTTTATTTTGTCATCCTGAAATGACAAGAGTTTATGGATTTGTTTATAAACAACAAGAATAGAAAGTTATGTCTAAGATAGCTTATACTAATTGTGATAAAGGAGGGAACAACTTATTTATATGTGTCTTTTATTTTGTTTACTGTATTCTTACTTTTTCTTTCTATTTTCTATTTTTTCTTTCTTTCTGCACCATTTTTTATTCTTTTTATAAAGAATATAATTTGTATTAATTTGTATTATTATAATGTAATCTTTAATTAAATTTTTATTTACAAATACATTTATTATGGATCAGATGTTTGCAATTGATTGTCTATCCAGATTGAAAGGCTTAAAGGATTTTTTTAGAGAACGGCACAGCAAAAGGCTGTACTATAATTATTATTGCATCTCTATATTTGTTCTTTCTGTATATTTTTATTATATTGGTAAGAATTTTAATCTTCCCTTTTATGTATATTTGTTTATTGCAAAAGCTTACTCATTAGTCATATTATCATGTGCAGTTTTGTGAATTGTATGGGCAATATCTAATTGAACCTTTCACCTAATACTGGGTTAACATTTCTATATTTGTTGCAAGGTTAATATCCCATCAGTTTTGCTCACAAACAAATGAAAAATTATAGTTTCCTGGATGCCTAAATTTTGTAATTATAATTCAAATAAACATGTGCTTATTATGGTCTTATTATATTGCTCAGAGAAATGAATTATTGCTAACAATAATTATTAATTTGATGAACAAAGGCTTGGGGCTGCTAGATCAGAATATTGCCCAAATATATATAGGAAAACAGTCTAGAATTGTGATTGCTTCACATACTCCTTATCCAGACCAAATTTGGATTACATTTGTAACACACTTTTGGAAACTTTGGCCATCTAATACATTATTTATCATTTAGGTATTATCCTTGTTATCCATCCAGACAAGTCTTGCTCCAATATTATCATTTCCAGCTCTTCATAGGTATAGGCCAATTCCTATCTTTCTCCCTTGAATATGGTAACTGTTTGGGTCTATTGAAAGTTAGTATGTCCGATTGCCTTAACTGAATTGCATGAGATTGCTTTGGTGTTTGACTTGTTCTCTAGCTTGATTACTTGTTAACCTAGTGGGTTCTGGTCAATTCAGTCTGCTCCCACCAATTCAGTTCTGATCCATTTGGTTTGGCAATGTCTCAAAGAATTCAGATAATACAGTAATTAGAAGGGCACAAATAGTTTTAGGCTTTGGCAGAAAAAAAACACAGGCAAGACTAGAAAATCAAGCACAAAGACAATGAGAGATATTGTTTCAAATTCCACCTAGTCAATGGAGAAGTATACAATAGAAGACTGGTCAAGCAAATCCTTTTTATTTTTCTCTTCCTTGCTGTTGTCACAAAGCTTAAAGTTCTTGATCCTTTCTCAGAAACTAAAGAACCAGAGTCATTTTTGAGTTACCAGTAAATGAGAGAAATGTCTTGTCAGATCAAGGTAGCATAAATGGAGCTGCTGATGACTTGAATTAGGCTGAGCTAAAATTCATCATGGCCAACAGTTGATTTTAGGGCTTTGTAGAGTTCTTGATCTTGAGGGCATAATATGCAAGTAAGAGAATCAAGCCATTTATTTACAGTGTCACTGGTATGTTCTATTTTTGAATAACCAGTAAAACAGAAATTGAAAAGCTGTGTTTCTCTGAATGCATATTAAAATGTTTTATTGTACATATATCACTTTTCCCCACAAGGACAATTTTCTTTCAAGTAAGTCTGCTCTGAAGAACAAATATGTAGCTGATGATTTTTCCTCATCAATTATTTTGTAACCGTAAAAACGTTCTTCTCTCAGATTAAGATAATTTGCCCTGGGAATTAGGCATATTATATTGTGTCCTCAACACTTACTGCTACTGTTTAAATTATCTGCATAGATTTCTTTGATTCACAAAAAGAACATTTTCTATGAAATGCTTATCATAGAGTTAAACTCATTGCAGTGCTTTGTAAAAAGAGGAACCAATATTAACACAATAAAATGTTATTTGAATGTACATATACACAATTTGAAGCATTTCAATAAGAAAATATTTTATATATTTAACCTGTGGGAGTAATTGTCTATCTGCTCATCCATCTATTTATAAAGATTAAAGGATAGTACATTAATTAAAATTGTATCATGAAAGCTTCCAGGGACTAAAGTGCCATTCAATTGATATACAGGTAATCCTTGTGTCAACACACAAAGTTTTCCTGACCTGTTCCTGAGTTGTGATAGGCAGGGGGATGTGAAATTGTGCCTTACAGACGCACCTAGGAATTCACACCTCAGTCAAAACAAAACACATCCTAGCCACCCAAAGACATCTCCAGGTCTCCATTGAGACTTGCAACAACCGGAGGGAGTGACTTCTACGACCTGTGAAATTTCTTTATTGGGGAATGTGACTGGTGACACACCTTGGGCGGGGGGCAACATGGTCTGCGGCAAGGCATGAACTGATCAAAATCAGATTTGGCTTCACTTAGTTTGTGCCAACGTGGTGTTCCTAATAAACAGCTGTTTTTTTCTTGCTAAATGGCTTGGGACTCCCTGCTTTTATTAGGGCATTGGTCGGAAACCTGACACCTTGATTTACAACTACAATTGAGCTCAAAATTTCTGTTGTTAAGCAAGGCAGTGGTTGTGAGTTGTGCCTCATTTTATGACCTTTTATGCCACAGTTGTTAAGTGAATCACTGAGGTTGTTAAATGAATTATTTGTTCATTAAGCAATCTGGCTTCCCGCATTGACATTGCTTATTGGATGCCAGGTGAAAAGGCCACAAATGGTGATCATCAGAACAGTAAACACATGCCAGTTTCCAAGCATCCAAATTTTGAGTATGTCACCATGGAGATGTTGCAATAGTCTTATGAAAAATGGTTAGAAGCCACTTTTTTCAGAGCTATTATAATTTTGAATGGTCACTAAACAAATGGTTATAAGTTAAGGACTATCTTTGATTAAGATTAAATTAGTCTATAAATTACAACAAAGTAATTCTATTTTAGAGAGAGATCATGTAGTGATCTTATTTTACATTCTTGCTTTCATAATTGTTGTCAATCAGTTTCTGAAAACAACTGTTGGCTTGCCTATGACTGTTCTATATTCTTGCAGATATAAGCATATGTCTTATTGTCCATCTATACATATTGCTAATTGCAGCATGAAAATATTTTCCTAAACATTTTAAAGACTATAACTGCATGATATTACATTAACCATATCCCCAAATGCATTATAGATGTATACATTATAGACTCTGGTGGGAAGTTAAATTCTGTGGCTGTTTAGATTTAAAATAGGGTTTTATTTTACTCCAGACATCTTTTCATATAATCTGCTATGCCTCACTGATAATTGGTAATGATGTCTTCAGGAACTGGGATCTGTTCATCATCTGTTGATCAAATGAAGATGCTGAGGGCACTCTACCATATTAATTACTAAGCATTACCCTCTACTGACTTGGACAATGGACACTTAGTTTCTTCAGAATGGTCTTGGTTGATGCATTCCAAAGCACTTAAATGAGTTCCTTATATACTCAAGTATTCCACTTTTCAGAAATAATTCAATAATTGTTAACATGACTTTATAAGTATTCTGAAACAATGTTACACCTGTTTTGTTTTGTTTTTTAAAAAGGACTAATATTCTTTGGAGACCAAGAAGGTTGAATTGGGGTTAAATTGGAAATGACACCTTGGTTCTTCCAGCTATGTATTATTTTTTCTATCTAAAATAAATATAGTATGTTTTCTCATAACCCTTGATAAACAGTATACTTTCTATTGTTTTTATTATTTTAGTGCATTACTATTTCTATATACTTTTTATCTACTTCAATTTTGGATGGTACTGTTACTGTTTTGAGCACTTACCAATTTGAAAAATATTTATGAAATTGGTGTGAAATTAATAGGAATTTTTGACCCTTTTAGCTTGACTAGTAGACAGAATTGACAAGCACAGAATAAAATGGGAGGAAAATTGGCCAATGCTCTTTACAGCTCCTCAACCTTTGAGTTGAGCTATGTATGAACACAATTGCAATGCTGTTCTGAAAGATGCCACCACCGTAAAATTCACAAGAAAAATAAGAGAAGTAACTGTTATTATAACCTATTTACTACTTGGCTAAAAGAGATCTGTCTTCAACTTAAAGCACTCTAGATATATTGGAATTACAAATTCAGGAATACTCAGGGAAGATTTAGTTATATAATCTCTGTGCGCTTAATACAAAGTAGCAAATTTTCACCCTTAAGTTAAAAAATATATAGATAAAGATCAACAGAAAACTGGCTTAGTTGTGTGACATAACTGCATCAATTAATACTCTTAATAGTTTCTAGGTTCATAAAATCAATTTTAGAAAAACATCAAATTATTAAAACAGATCACCAAATTTTATTTGTTTTCTTTATTTTCCATTTTGTAATTAAAATATGAAGATAAGGACCAAGAAGAAAAACATCTGCCTATTGATTGTTAGGATAAATTATAATTGCAGTTTCAGTGGAAGTCAGGCAATATCTGGAACTTGCATTAAATCTTAAAAGTCTTGATATATTTCTTATTATTGAACTTTTAAGAAAGTTGATAATTTTGACTTATAAACTCATTTTAATGAATTTGTTTACAAATTTTTGACTGCTGAAGCACGATTGCAAAACTGAAAGGCAGTATTTAAATAGACACACTGTTGTTTTCTGCTATTCACACTGGGGTAAACGAGAGGGAATTAATGTATTTAAATATACATGTTGGTACTGATACATATTTTCTCCTTATTCAAATAGTAGCTTTAAAAACATTGAGGAAACTCTTAAACTCATCTCAGTTGGAATAGCAACTATCATTATATCCTTTATCCATTAGCCGCCCTGAGTCCCCTCAGGGAAAAGGGCGGCCTATAAATAAACGCAACTACTACTTCAACTAGTGGATGCTATTTCTATTTATAAATATTTTTATTAAATAATAAACTGACCACAGTTTATTGGCATCTCAAAATTTCTATTTGAATTAATTGGAGAACCTGGGACTGCCCATCAGCATTCTATACAGAAGCTTCCCATGAGAAGACCAGAAAATTGAAAGAACCAAATTAATCTCCAAAACTGAACACTTCAACAAAAGAATAATTATGGAAGCCATCGAAATAGAGAAACACCCCCACAACATGAATAAATGTGATGATACCTCCCGCCTACCAGACATCTGGAAACTAGCCCTAGTCAACAAATGAGTCCCAGTCATGAAAACCGACACCGGACCCAGAACAACACAGGATGCAACCACCAATTACCCTCACCAGACTCAAACCCAAATCCATCCCTTAGACCAAATGCAACCACCACCCAGAAGCCAAACCATGGCATCTCCAACTGTTGCACCCCCCTCCGACCCCCACACAAAGCAAACTGACACACACCATGAACACATGGCCAGACCGCAAACTCGGAGCCAAATCAAAGCCCGGGATGTTACACCACAGGACAATACATCATAAAACTCAGGAGGTTACAACGCAAAGGCTCAGGATGTTACAACACAGCCAACCCCCCCCCCCCAGAAGGTTGCAGCACAGGACTCAGGACATCACTACAATAGAGCTCAGGATGTCATCACAAAGCCCATTACCCAGATCATTACAACACAAAAGAATAGGCACACCACCAGTACCTCAGCCGCACAGGATGTTATGAAACAGCATATATTATGACTAATTTGTCAACATCAACTCCATCAACTAATCAAGATGTTACAAAACAGCCAACCAATCTGCTTACAGCAACAAAGCCAGCACCCCCCCCCCAATATTTATAGAAAGACAACAGCTCCAATCACGCTTTGCTCACACAAGCACGAGACTGAAGGCACCAGCCTGAAGATGGCGAGTGGAACCTCATTGAAACGTCATCAAGATAGTCTCAATCTTACATGGGAAAGACCCGAATATGCCAAGACCCGCATACCTGTACCCATGAAAATTTACAAAAACAAATATGTATATATATATATATGTGTGTGTGTGTGTGTGTGTGTGTGTGTATACATACACACAGGCAAACACACACACTGTATTATACTGTGTATACACACATACACACACACACAAACACACACACATTTTACTAGCAACTACTCTGCACCAATTTAAATATGTCCTGTTTATATAAGCACTGGGCACAGTCAATTGATATTCAGTCACACAATGGCAGGGAATTCCTGTTTGATGATTTCTAAAAAGAGACACAATGAATCTTTCTTGGTATGTCCTGATCTGGTAATTGTTGCATGCCATATCTCAATCTACTCTGCACTCCAGTGTGGGATTCAAATAATTTAACAACCAGTTCTCTGCCCTAATGACCAGCTGGGTAGGCAGGGTTCAGTGGTCATGTGACTGGGTGGGCATGGCCAACTTCATGTCACTCACATCGAGGTACATTTTACCTTAGTTGTTACAATGTAATAAGGGTTTACTGGAAAGGAAGGCTTCTGTATGCAGGCCAATAAAGATTAGGCTAGAAACAACACCAGAATGTTTCCTTCCTGCCTTCCTTATAGGATTAGTCCTGTAAAGTGGGAAAAATCAAAAGGATATTTTTTCAAACAGCTGGTTCTCCGAACTTCTTAGAAAGTTAATAACAACCGGTTCTCCCAAATAGGTGCGAACTGGCTGAATCCCACCACTACTGCACTCATTGTTTGGGAATGTTTGTTTGTTTGGGAATGTTTATTATAATTTATAGGCCGCCCTTTTCCCTGAGGGGACTCAGGGCGGCTTACAAAACACGGGGAAGGGGGTACAAAGACAAAAAAACATAAGACAATACATAATATTAAAAATAGAACACAACATTCATTCATCATTCGGGAGGGGACGAACTAAGATTTTTTATCCCCAGGCCTGACGGGATAGCCAGATCTTAAGGGCCGTGCGGAAGGCCTGGGCGGTGGTGAGGGTGCGGATCTCCACGGGGAGATTGTTCCATAGCGTCGGAGCTGCAACTGAGAAGGCTCTCCTCCGCGTAGTCGCCAGTCGGCACTGACTGGCGGATGGAATTCAGAGGAGGCCTACCCTGTGCGATCTGATGGGACGCAGGGAAGTAATTGGCAGAAGGCGGTCTCTCAAATAGCCAGATCCACTACCATGGAGCGCTTTGTGAGTGGTAAGTAGGACCTTGAAGTGCACCCGGAGATCAACAGGTAGCCAGCGCAGCTCACGGAGGATCGGTGTTATGTGGGCGAACCGTGGTGCGCCCACGATCACTCGCGCGGCCGCATTCTGGACTAGCTGAAGTCGCCGGATGCTCTTCAAGGGCAGCCCCATGTAGAGCCCGTTGCAGTATTCCAGCCTGGAGATCACAAGGGCTCGAGTGACTGTTGTGAGTGCCTCCCGGTTCAGGTAGGGCCGCAACTGGCGCATCAGGCGAACCTGAGCAAATGCCCCCCTGGTCACAGCTGACAAATGATGGTCAAAACTCAGCTGTGGGTCCAGGAGGACTCCCAAGTTGCGGACCCTGTCTGAGGGGTATAAATTTTGTCCCCCCAGCCTGATTGATGGAACATTAGCCAAATTATTGGGAGGAAAACACAACAGCCACTCGGTCTTTTCCGGGTTGAGCACGAGTTTGTTAGCTCTCATCCAGTCTTTGACAGCCTCAAGGCCCCGGTTCATCACTTCCACCGCTTCATTGAGTTGGCACGGGGCGGACAGATACAACTGTGTATCGTCCGCATACTGATGGTATTTTATCCCGTGCCTCCGAATGATCTCGCCCAGCGGTTTCATGTATATGTTAAATAGTAGGGGGGATAAGACCGAGCCCTGCGGCACCCCACAAGTAAGGGGCCTCGGGGACGATCTCTGCCCCCCCACCAACACCGACTGCGACCTGTCCGAGAGGTAGGAGAAGAACCACTGCAAAACAGTGCCGCCCACCCCCACCTCCCGCAGTCGTCGCAGAAGGATACCATGGTCGATGGTATCGAAAGCCGCTGAGAGGTCAAGGAGAACCAGGATGGACGCATGGCCTCCATCTCTGGCTCTCCAGAGATCATCGGTCAATGCGACCAAAGCGGTTTCTGTGCTGTAACCGGGCCTGAAGCCAGACTGGAAGGGGTCAAGATAGCTAGCTTCCTCCAAGGTACGCTGAAGCTGGAAGGCCACCACCTTCTCAACAACCTTCCCCACAAAGGGGAGGTTGGAGACTGGACGGTAGTTGTTAAGAACTGCTGGATCCAAGGACGGTTTCTTCAGGAGGGGTCTCACCACCGCCGCCTTCAGCGCGGTGGGGAGATGCCCCTCCCGAAGAGAGGTGGTAACAACCGCCTGGATCCAGCCTCGTGTCACCTCACTGCTGTTGGCAACCAGCCAGGAGGGACACGGGTCCAGTATACAGGTGGAGGCACTCACAGCTCGCATAGCCTTGTCCACATCCCCGGAGGCAACATCCTGAAACTCAACCCAGAGATGGTCTGCCAGATCATTCCCTTGTGTCTCGGCTGGATCTGCAGGAGTGGAGTCCAGGTCCGATCGAAACCGAGCAACTTTGTCCGCCAAGAACTGTACATACTCCTCAGCCTTACCCTGTAAGGGGTTCTCCGTCTCCCTCCTATTTAGGAGGGAGCGGGTTATCCTAAACAGGGCGGCTGGGCGGGACTCGGCGGACGCTACCAAGGAGGCAATGTGTGATCTTTTGGCTGTTCTTAGAGCCCGAATATACTCCTTGGTGCAATTAAAACAATAAAATGCTCTGAGATTGATCTTTGTTTTCCCTGATGGAGAAAATTACTTTGATTATTCAGAAGACACTAGCTTTATTCAGGCTATCAGCTCCTGCTGGAATTCAGTGCATGAGAAGTGGTGAGCAGCTTTTTTCATCCCTAAATTAATCTTAGTGATTATCCACTGATTATGTTTAGTGCTTTTTCACATAATTACCTGCCAAGTAGAGTTTTTGCATACTATGCTTGCACATGAGCTGAAATTCATCATTTTCTGGGTTCATACATTGTGCTAACTCAAGGTTTATTTAATTACTTAACAAAGTCCTTGTTGCATGGTTTCATTCATTATGTTACTAACAAACTACAGAGCCTAGCTGTAGATTACAAGCTACAAGACTAAAGTAAAATCCTATGTAGCTCCATTTTGAGTAACAGCTATATATGAAGTAAACGTTCTTCCAATTTAAGCAAAGAAAGTTGCATCCAATCATGTCTATTGCTTTTGAAAGTATTGAGTCTAGAGCTAACCTCTGCTTTAAAAAGAAGATGGGAAAGTCAATCCCTAAAATGCTTCTTTACAATATTGCAACAAATGCTAAATTATTATTAACCCAACATTCCAAACATTCAGTTGAATTCAAAATCCAAAGACTTTCCATCTCTTGCTTTGAATTGGTTTGTACTACTCCAAACAACTGCATGCATTTTGGAGTTCTTGTGTGTGATGACCCCTGTTTGAAATATAGGTGGCAGTAATAGTCAAAAGAATCTTTCCACAGCTTTGTTCTGTGTACCAGTTGCAGCCATTCCTGGACTGAGTTGTTCTAATATTAATCACTTTGGTCACCTGTCATATGTAATATTTCAATATGCTCTACAAGGGGCTCTTCATGAAGATTAACATTGTATTGAAAAGTTTCAACTCCTGCAAAACGCATTTGTGAGGGAAATTACATGTGCTCTGTTATCAGTATACTTTACATCTCTGCAGGAACAGCAATGCTTAACTTTTGGGTTCAATTCAAGATGTTGGTAATGACTTATAAAGCCCTATGTGGCATGGGACTGGGTTATTTGCCTTTCCTCAGTTACAGCTCATATCAAATCCTGTAGCAAGAAAATATGCTGGGTTTCATCAGCCTAGAACTGTCACCTGGTAGGGTCCAGGAAAAGACCCTTTCTGTCATACCACCTGTCCTGTGGTACATCATGCCACTGGAGATCAGATTGGTTTCAATCCTGCTGGCCTGTGCTAAAATTGAGGACTACCTTATACAGTGAATGTAATAAGTCAGATTTTTATTTTATATAACTTCCACAGTGACGTGCAGTCAGGGGAGCCAGGGGAGGCAGAGCCTCATCACTGTCATCATGAAAATAAAAAAAAAAATGTAAAAGGAAAAAGGCAAGAGCTGAGGTCAGGCTGAGCTAGTTGCTGCCAGGGTCACCATGAATGACTCTGCTTAGTGCTTAACTGTTTAAAAAAGCCTCTAAAAAAGCTCCCTCTACAGGAGGAGGGAGGAGAATGACGTGCCTCATCTAGTCTGACTTTAGACATTTTATGATCACTCAAGCAGAGTTAAGCAAGGGTTAAAAGCTTAAAAATTCCTGATGTAGGTGAGGCAGGTCATTCTCCTGCCTCCTCCTGTAGAGGGCGCTTTTTAGAGGCTTTTTTAAACAGTTAAGCAGAGTCATCCATGGTGAGGCAGCAACTAGCTCAGCCTGACCTCAGCTCTTGCCTTTTTCCTTTTTTCTTTTCATGATGACAGTGGTGAGGCTCTGCCTCCCCTGGCTCCCCTGACTCACTAGCTCGCTCGCCCCCGCCCATCCAGAAGCAGCTCCATTGTTCGCTCCCCCTGCCCGTCCGCATTATCCTAGCCCCACCCACCGCTCACTGATTGGCAGGCTCACCAATTGCCCACCCACCTCTAAGAACCCTATCTATACCCACTTACCTTTTTTCCTGCTTGGCTCTCTATTGCTGCCTGCCAACTCCGAGGAGGTAAGTAAGCTGCAACTAAGCACGGGGCAGAAGGGCGCAGCAGCAGGCCATCTGTGCTAGAAAAAATGGGATATACAGAGAGGAGGAGGAGGAGGAGGAGGATAAGGAGGGCAATGACTGTGTGGTCCTTGGTGCTCTCTGAGCTTGCTTGTTTTCTTGCAATGTTTCATTACTCAAACCAGGTATTATCATCATCATCAGTGCTAGAAGGAGTGGGATATATTGAAAGGAGGAAGAGGAGTGGGGGGAGGGAGACAACAGCGAGCTCCTTGGTGTTCCTTGAGCTTGGTGGTTTTTAATTATTTTTAGGGAAATTTTATTTATTTATTGTTTATTTATTTATTTATTTATATTGTTTATTACAAGAAATGTTATTCCTTTTTGCAAATGTTTTATTTGTGATGCAATATGTTGCTTTTAAGTGTACAGGTTAGTGTATGATTTATGTGTCTCAAGGTGGCTGCTTTTCTATGGGCAGGCCAGGTTGGTGCAAGGCAGCTTTGCCAGATTTTGTGTGTTTCTGTGTGATACCTGGTTGTTTAGGTAATTGTGAGGTGGTTGCTAGTTCTGTGAGCATCCTGGCACTGTCCTTTATAATTTCCCACAATGCCTTGATGGTTTTTATTCCAGTGGCTTTGTCTTTCCTGTTCTTAGGGTTAGGGAAAAAACTGGTTTCATCTGCAGTCTTTTGAGGAGAAATTATTATTTTTGGTGTTTTCCTGGCACTATCATAGTTTGTGTGTGTGTGTGTGTGTGTTTGTGTGTAATGTCCCACAGTTATCTACACATTAATAATGATCAAGTACTAATAATAAATATTTCCTTATACATTTTAGTGACCTTTCCTTACATAATTGGTGTTTTCTTTCATACTTTTAGATTTCTAATTGCTATTTCTGTTAGTTAGCAATTGATAAAACAAATCCCACGTGAAAAAGTATTCGAAGCCTTCTTGATTTTAATTGTCAATTTATTCATTCCTGCACATTCTAATATTTATTCATTTTCATATTTGTTTTTTACACTGTTGTGCAAACACAATTCCAATAGCTGTTAACATGTGTAAAATTAAATATGTATTTATTCCCTTTGAAATATAAGTAGTAAGTAGTAAGCTACTTACCTTCTGTAAGTAACTCTTTTATTGTTTTGTGTACTTATTTTAATCTTATTTAAGTACTAAGTGCACAAAATAATAAATTTCCTTTTTATATCTTCTTTTTGTAGATCATCCATTGGGGCAAAGAATTCAGTTCGTCTTGGCCATTCCCACCCAGTCACATGACCGGCAAGCCACTCCCACAAAGCAGGCCACACTCACAGAGTAGATTCCAAAAAAATTTGAAACCCACCACTGGATGGAAGATTGAGTCAATCTTGTGTCGGTGGGGCAATCAGCACTCAGCAGAAGTAGCCTGCAGTACTCTAACCACTGCGCCACTACAGCTCTTTACCAAGTAATTATAATTGTAATATTTCCCCTATCTTCTTTGGCCATTTTAAATCTCCAAATCCAGAACACAATTAATTCTCTTCCTCTTTTAAATGTATTTTTACTTTATTAAAGACAATAAAAGATAATATGAATTAAACACAAGCCAGAAAAAAGATGTGTGTGTGTGTGTGTGTGTGTGTGTGTGTGTGTATGATAGAGAGATAGAGAGAAAGAGAGAGAGAGAGAGGGAGAACAGAAAGAACAGGGGGGAGGTTGTAATGGTATAAGGTAGACTAAGCAACTTAGTTTCCGCAGAGGTACTGTTTATATTCTGAAATCTTTAGCAAAAGTCCTAATATACAACAAAACAACAATTAAAAGAAAGTTACGGGACATATAGCTGTCAAGTATATATTCCTAGGACTTGTCTTAAAATATCAAAGTTTAAGCAGACCTGAACAAAGATTGTACTGTTCTGGTAACTGAGAAATGATAAGCCAAGCAGTCCATGGATCTGAATAGATTGAACAATACAGTACAGGAAGCAATGCATATGAAAAAGGAATAGAAAGATAGCTTATGTATGAGAAAAGTAGAAGCAAAGTTTGATAAGATCTCATACAGTATAGAGTAGGTAATTAGTGGAATAGGGAAACTGAATGTGAATGTCTTTCTCCATATATAATTTTTTCCCAATGAAATCAACAGCATGATGGTCAAATCAAGTTTTACACTGAATTTCCATTCTAGTTTGCTCTACCCTTTCCCTTTCCCTGTTATTTTACATATATATTACAGTTTTATTAGAACATGATTTCTAAATAGGCATGAACTACTTCTCCTTCATTATTAATCCTTTGTCTTTTCTGGCAACATGTTTGTAGCTTAAAACACAACTGCAAGCCATTTATCTACTGGTGACTATGTCTCTGATAATTTTTCAATTAATCATGATTAATAGTTTGGCCGTAGCCTCCTACAAGGTTTATTGTGCTTGCTGATTCTCTTTTCTGGCAATTTCCTCTTGAGAATCAGCAATAATAAAACTGGAGACCCAAAAGAATTATAGCCCTAACTGCTGTAAACTGATCTTTTTAGAAAAGTCAGTTTAAAATTAACTTATATTTTTCAAAAGTATTTTGGCAGTACTTAGACTCAAAACAGCATTGTAGCAAGATTAAACATAATTTACTATAACTTTTTTATAGTTTGTTAGTGACAGTTTAAACTGAATTATTTTTCCATATAAAGAAAAAAAATAGTATTCAGGCAATTTCTGTACTTTAGTGCTGGTTAATTACTTCTAAAACCCACTGAAACTAAGCCAACTGATGGATAAATTTGGTACAATTATAAGCAATGCTTGGTTTGTATAAGTAGAAACTTTTGTGGGAAGATGGAAGAGCTAGTCTCAGAAAGTATTAGGCTGTGCCAAATCTCTCAAACTGGCTTTCCTATAACTATGAATAGGTTCAGAATGAAGAAACTGATTATTCAAGGTATAAATGGCACAGTTCCAGTGAATAATTGCATTTACATATTGCTATACTCCAATGTCTATACCCCAATTTACAAAAGACAAATGGCTTGATTAGCCAGTATGTATAATCCATGGTTTACACAACAGTGGCTTATACAACATAATTAATGGAGCCAAAATTAAGTTAACCATACCATGGTTTGATATGTGAACATAATCACAAACCTACCTATTTCATGTAAGGCACGTTTATTGCAGAATTTCCAGCATTTATTGTAATATTGTTCATCTATTTTAGTCATTATTGATGTAAAACATCTTGTATCAATTTTCTCTTAAATCGTAATTTATAATTTTACTGATTTCTTCCATAGGTGTTCTCATTATTAAAATCTATAATAAAAAATAGAATATTTGAGAGCTCCTTATATATAATAAAATGTCAAAATCTGAATTACAACAAAACCTTTGGACATGGTAGAACGTTCTTTGACTTGGCTGTAAAGACAAATTGCCATAGTTTTTCATTCGGAACTAATCAGTTTCTTTTTTGCAGCAGTTCATCAAAAAATTTCATTAGGCTCCCACACATTGTACAATCTTTCTGCTGGTTCTCTGGGCATATGAGACACAATGACTCTTTATTATTTTTTATATCTCATCAAATGCACATCTTTGTAAAACAGATTGGGAAGCCTGGCATTAATTTTCAAAAAGGCTGATTAAACACACTTTTAAATTGCTACATTAAAAACAATTGCCTGAAAGTCTACTCTAGAGCACTTTGTTATATAATAAAAGATCAAAGGGAAACAAACCAAATCTAAATACATATGCCTAAGAAATCATGGCGTATTTTTTTAAAATGTTGTTATTAAAGAAAAGAAAAGATTAGATGAATAAATTGGAGGATCCTGTGAGTAATAATAGGAGCATGTCTTCTATTATATACAAACAACAGAAAAAATTAGACTAGGTGAACAGCTATTCCAAGTTTTCTTTTGTATTAGAGCATGGCTTTGGATGCAAATTCCTTGCTTTCAAGCTCTTATCCAATCCCTACTATTGATTTCCAGCATTTTGGGCACTTTATGGTCTTTGGAGAGAAGCGGGAATGATAAAAGGAGATATTTGCTATTTATCTTCTGACAGTCTGATAACTAAGGAGATCCTGATTCAATCAATGACCTACAGAGTTATATTCTAAATAAACAACTAGCTATTACTTTGAATATAAACATTATAAGAGAGCCTTGATGACTATGTTTCAATATTAAAATCTGTTTATATTTATATGAATAATTGTCCCAAATTTCTACATTGACAATGGTGACTTTTAATAATCATAGGATTAAATTAATTATTTGTAGAAGTTCACATATTCTTTTAAGTCATGTCGTGGTTAATTGTGGTTTGTTGAATACATTAAGCTACTAAGAGTGGGCTAATGCACAATGACTGGACTGGTAGATCATAGATAGTGCAACATCTGTAACTGTAATCTTTGTCACGAATAGAATAGAATAGTGCAGAGCAGAGCAGAATAGAATAGAATAGGAATTGGAAAGGATCTTGGAGGTCTTCTAGGCTCAAGCAGGTCCTATACCATTTCAGATAAGTGACTTATCTAGATCATGCTAAGGCTAAAGTGAAAAAACATTATGATTTGGTGAAGTATGTACACTGATTGACCTGTTAAAAATAATAAAAATAATCTTACACTTATCCAGTTGAGAAACTGAATAAAGTTTGGTTATTATAATGTACCATAGCTAAAGGTTTATATAAAACATTGCTTTAGACCTTTGTGATGCAATGTCAAATGGAAAGAATAAAAGTGACCTATAAAGAGGGGGGAAAGGTCAGTTAGAGTACAGCCTGTCAAAAGGTCTCATATGACCAGATCCTAGTCCATAATTACCATATTTTGGGAGTATAAGGTGCACCTTGTAGATTAGAGACACGTAGGGAATCCCATACCTAGAGTTTTCATCTTTTAAAGTAATCTACAAATAGAAATAATGTGAAAAGGAAATATAAAAAATAAAGAAACAGAAAAAATAACCAAACTAGATGTTAAAACAAACTGTGGAAATTGCAAAGAAGAGAAATTCAAAGCTAAGAAAGAAAATAATCTCACCAAGGAATTTAACAAAGAATGTCATAGCATTTTTAGAAGATGCACGAAACATATTAATATCTGTAAATATTGACCATCGGACAATAAATCTAATCTAATCATCTAATCTAATCTAATTATTTCTGAAGAATGCATAGAAAACTTTCCACTAGTATGTATATCTGGTTATTAACTCTTTTTATTATAATATTTATGCTTCCTCATTTCACAAATAAATAAATAAATGTGTTTCACGGGTGTAGGTATGCTGGTCTTGTTGTATTCGGGAAAAGACCCGAATACAATAAGACCAGCATAAATATATATATATATATATATATATATATATATATATATATATATATATATATATATGTGTGTGTGTGTGTGTGTGTGTGTGTGTGTGTGTGTGTGTGTGTGTGTGTGTGTGTGTGTGTGTGTGCGCGCATACACATATACATATTAAACTGCTTCATATCCATTTCACTTACATAAAATGTATAAATATGTATTCAATTTGTCTTTTTTACTGATGAACGTTATTTTTCTTTATCAACAATTGACATGAGGTGGCAAAAAAGTCCTTAGGTATGACAGTTTTGACTTATTGATTTTGTACCTTCAGTTTGATGTCTTCTCTTAGAAACCATATACCGGTAAATAGATTCTTTCCAGGAAGGTCTGTCCCCAGCTTGGCCATTTAAGTCTTCTAACAGTGTACCCATTGCCATTGTAACTGAGTCAATCCACCTTTTTAAAACCTTTTTTTAAATAAAAAGCATGTATTGACTTACTGTTGGTCATCCTCTTTTTCTCTTTCCTTCTACCTTTCCCAGCATTAGAATTTTTTCCTGATACCTAAGACTTTGCATACTATATCCAAGATATAATGACCTTTTGTGCCTTGAATGAGAACTTCAGATTGGTTTGCTCCATTTGTTTCTGTTTTCTTGGTTATCCATAGTATCTGCAGAAGTCTTATTTAACACAAAAGCTCAAAAGCTTCACTCTTCAAAGTCTAACTTTCATTTCCATAGAATATCACAAAAAAACTGTTGCTTTTGTACTCTTTGTAATTATATAAAAAAGATGACATTTCATATGTTTTCCAGGTCTACTGTGGTAGAGTCCACAACCTATTTCTTGACTTTCTGTTACTTTACTCAATATCTTATCAATTCTAACAATTTTTGTTCTGTCTTTTGCTATTAGTTTGGTCTCCTTTGAATTCAGTTCTAGCTCCCTTTTTTTAGGTCAGATAATATTGAACTCCAAACTGACTGATAAGAACATTCAACGGTTTAAGGTTGATGTGAAATAGGAAGGAGGAAAAAAACATTTCTCAAACTTTTTCAGGCCACTTTATGGTTAAGTGGAGAAACATTCTTGGAATCCTTTGATGGTCTTTTAGGCAGTGATGATTCACGAGCATAGCCACCTCTCATCCTTGTCATCCTTCAAATGTCATGAAATAGAAATTGGCAACTCTTGCTATGAGATCAGTAAATGGGCACCAGTCACTTAATTACCAATCAGTCTTCTGAAACTGAGGGTTAAGAAGAATGGAACAATCTGAGACTCCTGGAAACAAATGGGAGAAATACAACCCCAAAAATAATGGAAAGGTTTTTTTTTGGCTGCACCAGAATCAATAGAGTACAATGTAGAAGACAAAGATAGAATCAATCTCTATATTATACATAGCCAACTTGAGACAATGAAAGGACACTGAAAATGAATACACAAAGAATGAAGGAGAAAGACACTTTTTATTATCTATGGTGGACACATAAGATAGCTAAGACTTATTGAAATCAGATATGTATTTTAAGTCAGAGAATTCTTAGCTGAATGTACAACTTAAACCAAAAGTTTTACGTGTGGACAAATAAATTGAAAAAAACAAAATGGATTTTTGTTCCTGTACATTACAAGAGCATCAAGACTAAGTGCAGAGATGGAAAGACTCACATATACCCAGAATAGAAGAATGGCTGGTGAGATTAAGGAAGTTGTTAAAGAGGGCAAATCTGACTACATTGATTAAAGAAAAGATTTTATTTAATTTGGTTTCTACTTGGAAAACACTCTTGGATTTTTTTTGATTGAAACTGAAAGAAATAAAATTTTAATCTTGGGCATTGATGATTAGACTTGTTTATGCTAATAGAATTATTGTTTGCTATGGTTCAGTATAGTTCAAAAGCTCACTGATTTTTATCTGTATGGAAGAAAGTTGAAAATTACTTCTTTCTAAAGTTTTTTCTCCTCTTTTGTCTGCAATCCCCAACATTATTTTTTTCTTTGTTGCATTTTATACTTTTTTGAAATTTAGTAAAGTTTTGTGGAAAGAAACAAAAGATGAATGAGTGTTCACCAGGCAGATAATTTAGTTCACCAGATGGATAATAGATGCTGGCTGGAGAATTCTGAAAGTTGGAGTGTGGATATCTTAAAATTGCCAAGTTTAAGAAACACAGGTATAAGGTATTAAAAGAGGGAAGTATGTGGGTAAAGGAAGAAGAAAAAAGGATCAGTTGGAGAAATGATGTCAGCGCAGACTTCTATATTGTATTATATGTTACTCTTTCTGAATATATTGTATTTTCTCTGAATAATATCCCTTCCTCTGAAACAAGAAGGAGAAGATGCTTAAAAACAGTGCAGAAGATACAGTGAAAATAATAAACAAAATTCACAACTTTATTACAGAATTCTTCTTTCCAAGCTCACCACTGAAAGAGTGGTAGTACATATTTACATTTCAGTGGTTGATTGTTCCAGTATTTAATCAAAGTTGGAAAAGCTCATTAGGAGTCCTGGCCTGGGACTGAATGATAGCTGGAAAGAAAACCTACTTTGCCTCTTATATTAAAATATCATTTCCTTGGCCTTCCTTGGGGGGCTGGAAATGCAACCCTCTGGTTTCTTACAATCAGAAACTTAGTATCCTTCTCTTTTTACCTGCACTATCCTAGTGGGTGAAAAATGAGAGCAAAACACAGAATTGAAAAGCACAGTGGAGTACAGTACAGAGAACATAATTGTAAACATTTTTTCCAAATTTGGAGCAGTGGTTTTAGATCTGGAATTCAATAATGTTTAGCTAGTGTGATTGGTCTTCATGTTCAGAAGAAAATGATTCCATTCTAATTTGGAATGCAGAAGAAGACTTATTTTAAAATATGAACCATTAGCAATTAAATATTGGGGAGATGAAATATTTCTAGAACTGCAACAATACAGCATCATCCAAATTTGTCTGAATAACCTTTGCTTTGTTAATGTGAAGTGACATTGCATTTTGTTGAAGAACACAAGTTGAAGTTCACTTGTCTCTTGAATTGTTATGAAGAAGCAAGTGAGTGAGCAATTGAATGAGTGGGAGGAAGTGGAATTCTATTGTTTCATATTTACTCTTAGAAAGACCTTTGTTTGATGTCCAGAAAAGGGACTATATTGCTGATGGTGTTTATAGAAAACCTTTGATGCATAAACACTCCCTAGTTTTACTCAGAAATGGAACTGCATTAACAAGCATAATTGGTGAATGCTTTAACTATAGTTCTATCATTAGTTATTTGTACCATTATTGTACAATTAGTTGTAACACCACATTGATCAATATAATTATTTAGAAAGACTGCAGTATATACTCCAACAAAAAAATCTGCATGACTGGGTGATTCATATAATATAGTAAACAGTAGAAACTATTATATTAAACAATGGGTTACAATGGCAATTCAGCAAAAAAAATTACAACCTTTTTGGAGAGTGACACTAGCTCTCAACTGAGAAAAAAATTCTCTTTCAAGATTTCATGATAACTGATTTGTAGAGTTACAAGTACATCCTCACACTAGAACGGACAATGAAGAAGCATATTATGAAACTGATTCTACTTATTCTCTCCGAAATTGACAAAGAGACTTTTCAGAGGAGTGCTCACTTCTAGCAGTGATGATGGTAGGACCTCATATCTTGGAAGAAGAAAGATTCTTCTATGATTGAGGCATAAAATATTGGCAAACATAATTAGCAGCTGACAAGGGTTTTCCAAACAAGCCCAACATAAACAGCATAGGCAAAGAGCTCAGATCTTTCCGCAGATCAGTCTCAAAAACATATGGTTTCAGTTCAAAGTTCTCTTGAAGCAGATCAAAGTCAAGTATTGGGCAGATCTTATCCTTTGTTCTTCTCAAAGAACTAATCATAGATCAAAGTGAACTAAGCCAATTCTCTCTAAAGAAGCAGAGAATGCTTAAGTTTTTTTATCAATGGTGCTATACAGAATAACTTTTTAATTGAGAATTTAAGTGAAATGTTTATACATTCAAGCATTATGATCTAGGCAAATACATCTTTGATGAATAATTATGAAGTTGGGTGCTACCAATATTGGGAATGCTATATTTTTGCAATATAATAAACAATGGGTTACAATACTAATGTATCACATAGTAAAGATATCTTTGAGCATTTTAAGAAGTGTACTTTGGAAATAATTTATATTTATGATTTCACAGCAATTACATATACCCTAAGAGGAATTCTCTGTCCTTTGTTAATTATGTCTTCTTGCCTTCTATTTGCATTTATATCTTTTGCACATGGGGCTCTCTTTCCCAGTGCATTGTGCTTATCTATGCTTAACTGAAAAAATTATCAGAAGAATCATAACATACAAGGCATGAAATTGTAGGTGTATTGTTCTATTTAGGTTTTAAATTTTAAACCTGTAATTTGAACAATACACATTTGTTTTGAATGTATTATTTGGTTTGGTACTGATGTCAATTTATACTTGCCATTTCAAATTACAATAAATTTCTCTTCATTTTGTAATTATATCACAGAAAAAAATATATTAAAGAAAAATTTAATTGTCCTGCACGTGAATTCTTGAATTCAAGTATTATTCTGAAAACAGTGTCACATGTGATAATACATATTATCAGAAGCTCTCTTTCTTCTGGTGACATTTTATTCCATCAAATGCTTTCATATGTTTTATTATGAATCAACCAAACAAGTGACTTTAGAATTTCTCTATTTCCCTCCCTTCCCTTCTATGACTCTTAAAGAATTAGAAGAAATTATAGTACCCCGTCAGGCAACGCCACATGGGTGTGTAAATACAGAAGATCGAACTTCTGGCACTCGAGACTGATTTCTCATTGGCGGTAACCTGAGGAATATCATTTGTCTTCACTCCAATGTTGCTCTGAAAACAAAATCTGGATCAACAACTCTGAACCATCAGACTTGCCAAGGTATACATTTATGCTTGGGTTAACTCTTTGCTTTCTGTTTAAGATAAAATCTTAAGCATTTGCTTATAGCTGTTATTAATTAATCATTTATATAGCAATATCTTAATGCACTGTATTTGTATTAGATTATCTGTTGATTTTGATTGGTATGCAACAGCTACAAGCATGCATTTGTAACCTGAAAAACAAATAGCCAACGCTTTCTGAATATTTATAAGCAAGAGAGTCAGAACATAGCACAGTTACAGCTTGTTATCTTGATCTATTTCCTTCTTGACCTTGAATGAAATATCCTGTTCTATTTCATTACTGCTCTGTTTTAAATATGAGAGATTTTACTAGCTTTGCAATGGCATATCAAGTAAGACAGAACTTGACTGGACAGAAAGAGATAAGAAAAGAAGCACGCTATGTTTAATGGTTTTGGGGAACAGGAAATTACATTGCATAGACAAGCTGCTTATTCTAACATTTGCACTGTAGGCCAAATCTACATCTTTGCTTTGGATCATATTATTTCTACAGAACAAATTAGTTATTTGTTATCTAAAACTAGCTGTGTTTTGCTGAATAATATAAATGAATTATTTACAAGACATGTGGTGCTACTATTGTAAATGTATAACCAAACCCTAGAAATACAGCATGTAACACATAGAAGTAATTAAAAATCTTATAAGTATGTTTAAAAATGTATTTCATCTCTCAGTTTTTAATTGCCTAAAGATTATGTTTGGAGAGGTCCCCATGGAGTGATCCAATAGTTTAAAGTGAATTGTGATGACACCGGTGTCGGCTCTAACATTTCTCCAAGTTTTCAAAAGGGAGAGGCTAAAAATGATGCCTCTTCTTTCCTGTTGCCCAATTAAGTGGCACTATTTTAACTATTCGGAAAAGCCAGAGCCTCAGTGGCAATTTCTTCATACTGTAATCGTATTTGAATTTGTGTATTTTAGATTTTCATGATGACCTTGCTGCAGCTACCTAATTTGTGTGGCATTTTTATATTTATTTGGTTTGATTTATGATTTAATTTGAATTGGATTTCTTCTTCTTCTTCTTCTTCTTCTTCTTCTTCTTCTTCTTCTCCTCCTCCTCCTCCTCCTCCTCCTCCTCCTCCTCCTCCTCCTCCTCCTCCTTTGCTTTGTTGTTAATTGCCTAGAAATATTTGACTATTGGGTGCTTTAAAATATAATAAATGAGTACATCTTTAAGTATTAGACTGGGATGTTAAAAACAACACTGTACTAATAGGCAAAGTCCTCAGGAGTTAAGCTTAAATGAATAAAAGTTTAGTTTATATTATTTGTACATCATATTTACTGTAAACTACTGCATGTTTACAATTGATGTAATGCTATAATTATATAAATGACAAAACTTTTTATGATGACATCCTTTTTTATTTAACAGACATATGGGAATAACAGACTATCCCTCCCCATAAACTACTTAAAGTAGGTTTCATTCTGTTTGTATTCTTTGGGGGTGGGGAACTTAAATAGGATTTTTAAAAATATGTTAAAAACTCTTGTTTAAACATTTTAAATTAAGTCATTGTGTATTCCCAATATTCAGCTGATGATGAAAATCCATTAAAAAGCTGCACTATTCTAACATGAGGAAATTCTACTTTTTATCAGTGGAATATTGTCAATTTACTTACAACATTATTCTTATGTTATTTAGGCTATGTAAAACACAAAATTAGAAATCATAAAATATTAATTCACTGCATATTCATACCATATTACAAGAAAGAGTCCTGAGCAAACTCAGCAGCTGTGTGATAAGAGGAAAGGTGCTTTCATAAATTGGCAGTTGGTTACAAAATAGCAAGCAGAGGAATAAAAGGGCAATTATACTTAGGAGATATGCAAAGAAGGATTCCTCCAGAAATTGGTGCTTTTAAACTGTAATGTAAATATGAAGTAGGCTTGAACAGTGAAGTGGCCAAACTTTACCTATACTTCAATAAAATTTTACATAGCAATGATTGATCTAGAAAGAGATCTTGCCATCACAAAATGATGAAAATGTCAAACAATTGTGAAAATGGCAAACTCCCACTTTTGAATCATTACAAAGAGAATTGAAGATCGAATTGCTCATGAAATAATGCTATTATAGTAATCTGCGATGAGACTCTGGCTGGAATGTTATACAGAGTTCTAATCACCTTTAAAAGGATATTGCAAAGTTGGAAATGGTACAGAGAAGCCAATCAAAATGATTAAGAGCAGGAATAAGGAATGGCTGCAACACTTAGCATTCTTTTGCTTTGAACAAGTGTATTTAAGATTGTAATCTACTAAGTTTATTTCGATTATAACTTGCAGTCCAGGTTTCATATATGCATAAGCAAATTCACCAAACAGGGAGCATGCAAAGAAATAGTAGGAATAAGAAAAACAAACTAAGTCAAAATGCCCAGGAAAAGTATTAGTAACTAAGAGTTCTTTTTTATTTTAAATTTGTGCCATTAGATGGCTGTTTACTCTTAGTGACCAAATAGATAATTTATCTCCATGATGATCTGTCTTTACATCTTGAAGTGGCGCACTTATCACCATTCTAACCAAGTCCCTCTACCTTGCAGCTAGTCATCCTCTTCTCTTTCCTTCCACCTTTTGCAGCATTAGGGCCTTCTCCAGAGAGTTAAGGCTTCACACAATGTATCTGAAGTATGATAATTTTGCCCTGATAATTTGTTCCTTGAGTGATAGCTCTGGGTTGATTTGTTTGCAGATTTTTTCGATTAGTATTCTTGACTGTCTATGGTATCCCAACACCAAAATTCAAATGTTCTTCCTATCCTGTTTCTTCAAAGTCCAACTTTCCCTTCCATAGAGCGTCATAGGGAACAACAATGCTTGCATCATTCTGATATTTCTCAGTATAGACATATCACAGCATTTGAATATCTTTTCCAAGGCCTTCATAGCTGCTCACCAAGTACTAGTCTTATTGATGGCTGATCATAAAAGATAAAAGCTATCCACTACTTTTGGCAGTCTCTTTTCACATTCTTTCTCTTCATAGGCTATTTTAAAAGATGAAAACATTAGGTATGGAATTCCCTATGGACTTTTTTTTTTAAAAGAAAGAATTTTATTTCCATAATAAATAATCAATTTGGTATATATATTTTTTTGAAATGAGGATATCACATCAGTGATATTTTACCATGTTGGAAACTGATAGCAGTACATTAGATTCGTTTTTTCATGGGTTTGTTAGAGAGTTAACTTTTAGATTTGAAATACACAGTAATAAAACTAGTAAGTTAATCGGTTCCTTATGGTTATGAAAGAAAGATTTTTTTTACGAACCATGGCATATGGAACATCCCTAATAGCCACTGAAATTTTCAAAGTTCATGTTCCAAGGAACTTGAATGGTACTGCTTTCATTGTAATGTTTCTAGAATGTCTTCATCTTCCTTCCCACTGACCTCAGAATACTGCAAGCAAACAGGGAAAATATTAACCTGATCAGTGCTTTTGCCAGTTTACTAATAGAAATTTACAAAATCATAATTCAATGACCTTCTTCTGAGTTATGGCAGCTCTTGAATATTTTAACTTTAACAAGGAATTGCTGCTTCTCCCACTCCAACTAAAAAATCAGTACTTGCTGTCTTTTTATCTGTTTCGCAAAACATTTTCACCTTTGATGCAAATAGCTTGACTGTCAAAATTTATTTACATATAAATTCCTATGAAAATTGTGATGATAGTATAAAATTCTGATTTTTCCGCCAGGGTAGAACTTTATGTTTGTAGGGAGGCAAGAGTAACTCTCTTGGGCTCAAAATTGAGAGTCGGAGATAAGTCAGAGTTTGATATGAATTGATAGACAACTGATAGTAATGGGAAGAAGCATTAGTGACAGTGTAATAGCCTTATTCTTCTGATGACTGTTTGGATAATGAAATCAATGTGGCTTATTTAAGGCTAGATTCTATAAGGAAAGAACTACCATTGCAATGCTTATCAGGCTCCCAAATAGATGAGATCATATTTACTAAAAATAGATTTCTTCCAACTTTACTGATCTTATTACTCACAATAAAGTAACAAGAGTTTGTGGGATCTTAGAAACCATCTAGTATATTCCCTGATCCATAAAAGATCCATTAGAATAGCCCTGAACAATGACCATTCTGCGTCTGCTTGAGGAACTGTTAAAGACCTGTCAAATACTATGGAATGGTATTGCATGTATATGTTAGCGTTTCAAATATCATGCAGAATTAAATCAGAGTCGAAGGCAAAACTATGCTTAAAGTTCCAATTTAATAAAGCAGGCATGTTGGCATTGTGCTATGGGGATTCCAACTCTGGACGTTACATCAGAATCCCACCCAGTTAAAAGTTCATAATCTTGCCCCCACACTCACAGTCCATCACATGGTCCAATCTTCTTCTTCCATGCTGGTGTCTACTTCCGGTCAGGTGTAAAGGTTTGGGAAACAAAAGATGACCTTGAGCTTCTAGGAAGGATTTTTTTATTTTGAAAGCAACACATTCTATCCTTTGCTAAATCCCCCCCCCTTAATAAGAGTGTGGCAGGCCAAAGATTCTTAAAGGAATCGCTGCAGGCCTGACAGTATAATTACTTCACTGCTAAAATATATGCATTTATTGTAAAATATTAAATTATGAAATTGGTATTTCATTTTTATTTCACAGTGTAGCACAGTATTTCACAGTGCTTCATAATATGTCAAATTATTTAGACTTGACTGTTGAAATAATGGGTCTTAATTCTTTCTTTACCAAGTTGCAAATTCAGCAGATTTCATGCTTAATCTTGTCATCCTATCGTATTTGCAACGTACAGTAGTCCAATCAACTTGTCCTTATAAAGCCTTAATCCAATCCATCACTTTGTCATATAGTAAAGTATTAATGTCTAGTAATTAATATATCTATGAATAAAACGTTCTCAAAAAGATCAGCAAAATGGTTTTTGTTAAATACATTGTTGAAAATTTTAAAAAAATTCTAATCCTAATGTAAGCATAAAATATACCCATCAATAAATTATGTAATGATAATCAAGTGGTTGTTTGGCCACTATATTAAAAAATATTTCCTACATATATTTAATTCTAGAAGATAGCTTGCTGTACTGCAGTCTTGGTATTTCCCCAAGCAACTCTTGAAAGATGTTCTAGAGGAGAATTTCATGCAATATAAAACCTTTATAAATCTGACAGCTAGAATGAAATCCATGTACATAGAGAGCATTTCATATGAGATACATTAAATATAGAATGGTGTGGGTAGATGTTGGTAGAATGCATTATGACATAGCTGATTGGCTGATACAAAGGCAGCTAATTTTCTTCTATATTTTTAAATCAAAAACAATTACACAAAACTGATTCCCTTTTTCTATGAGTTATTTTGGCAAATATGCCACAAAGTCATTTTCTGGTGCTTCATTATTGGGGCCACTTTTAAAATTTATAAAAGCATGAGTTAGATGTTTCTGTTTTCATGACTATCAAATCCTTTTAAACAAGAAAGTCTTTTTCAAAAATTTAATTTGTAAAATTAAAATTTGAAAGAGAGGATTTTTTTTATTTGCCCCACAATAATCCTTAAAACTGGCAGCGGATGGCAAAACATGGTGTTATTAAAATGTTTGACACATAGTGTATTGGCTCTAAACTTAATTACATCAGTGAATGGCTGTATCCCTGGATGAACCTGCTGTTTTTAAGGATAACAAAAATAATCATCAACCCATTACAGATCATAGGTTCCTTGCAAACTGCCTAATTATCTATATCACCACTGTGGTGTTATTAAAGCACTAAATATTAGTGAGATATAAATGGCACTTTAATGAAGAAGTGTACTTATCTGTTGGAAGACCCAGGGAGACAGTAAAACAACACAACCAACCATGAAGGTTGCTCAGTTGGATCTTTCCTCCCATCCCAAAGGCCCATTACCACAAACTATTCTGTGGGAAGGATGCCACCTCACAGGGCAATTACCACAAACTGCTCCATGGGAAAGTTTCTCTGAAGAGAAACTAGGAAAGCAAAGTATAACTACTGGAAAAGTCCCCTTGCTTGGATATATTACTTACATTTCTGGGCAGATTCTTGCCCCACCCTAGGCTGATAACTACTGTTATGTAACTAGTAGAAAGTTTTCATATAGTCTTCTTATTTATAATTTTTATATTGCTGCCTGGAAGCTTAATATCTTGACAGGTGAGAGGTAAACAGTTGGAATAAATACATATTGGCCTGAAGGCTATCTAAATTTCATTAGTATGATTATGTATAGACATTTCATAGTGTAGTTACAACTATTGTAACTATTACAATTGCATTAATTTGGTAACTTAATGAACCTTCCAAATATTTTTAATTGGTACCAGTGAGCCAGGAACCAGTTGGTAGTTTGAGAGTGGTGTAGTAAGACCTTGAACTACAATAGGGAAAAGTGGACCTTACAGCCACTGCTGTAGGTCCAATCTTAATTATGAAAAGTCACTAGCTGACTTTGGGCCGGTTATACTTTGTCTGCCCAATCTACCTCAAAAGTTGTTTTGATAACAAATTGGAAAATGGAGTGCTTTATATGTTATCAGGAAATAATGGTAGTATATATGTGTAATAAGCACTTATAACCCACATTTTGGTTTTAAATGGAAAGGATACTTGAATTAATGCCAGTTCAGAGTCTGCTTTGCAAGTAAAATAATCAGGAGCAAGAATAAATTTTGCCCAATCATGGAAGAACAATTAAATTCTGACAATATGTAATTAGGAACTTAAACTTGCAGCAATATCAAAATTAAAGGATATATTCATAACTGATGTTTATAGATTTTAAATTGTGCTTTTAATGTTTTATTGTACACAACCTAGAATCCCCCTGTGAGAAAAATGTGTTGTTTGTAAATATGAAAAACAAACAATAACCAAATTTAAACAAGAATGCTTCCCACACCAAGAATATATTATACAATACAACTAATGTAAAGATCTACAGTCTGTATTTTAAGGGGTCCAAATGTTTATAAACATGATAAATTAGCAGATACACAAAAAGGGAAAATTAAAATCCCAACCTTTTTCTTTTTCCCTTTTTTTTCTTTCTTTACTTTCTGGTGCAAAAACATTAAGAAGCAAAGAGTAGAGACTTAACATGCTGAAGATCTACAGTCAGCAATATTCTAATGTACTGTGGAACTGCCTCAATGATGATTCATCAGGACTTTTTTCCTGGATTTTTTTTTTCTACAGCAGCTAAATCTGATCCACTTTCAAATTTGATCTCTGTTTTTGGAGTGGGGGAATCAACTTTTTGATGGATGCTAAGTAATGAGAAGAACTATTGGAAAAATATTTTAAAAATCACTTTTAGTTTTACAATCTAATCACACGGTACTCTTCTCAAAGAATCTTAAAACTGAAAAAAGGCATAAAATGGTTTCCAAAGTAATAATCAATTACAGCATCCTACGAAGAAAGATTAAAACAATTAGTTATCTTTAGCTTGGACAAATATATACAATTATACAGGATGTGAATAAGTTGACTGATTCTTTTCCCCTCTCACAAAATCCAAAGTTATCCAAAAAATAATGTTTGTTATGATAAATTATTCCATTGAATAATTGGAATTTGGGACAGATGAAATTAAATTGTTAAATTGTTGCACACAGTGCATTAATGTGGAGCTTATCGGTAAAGTAATTATCTGTGAACTTACCTAGATTTTAAAGAGATTTCAATCTTGGCAGATCAGGTTATTGATGATTGCTACTACAAATCATAAAAGTTACATATTATCTTCAGTATGGATGATTGTATTCCTATGAGTATTAGCTGCCAGGCAGTTTAAGTGAGAAGGCAATACTGTGCATGAACTTTTCAAAGTTTGGTTGCTGTACAAATAAAAAGCTGAACACGTGGAATAATTCATTTAGTAATCACATGCAATTGAACATAGTGTTTAATGTGAAATATAAAGTTTGCTTACAGTTTTTTTTTTGGGGGGGGGGTGTTAATCTGGATTTCTTAGGGATGTGATGACTCCATAAATATATAGCAGTTCTAATTGGATGAGTAAGATTCAGGTGCATAGTAAACAAGTGTAATCCTTTAGGATAAGATATCTATACTAGTGAGTGAAGTATGGCTGTGATATGAATATAACACAAAATAAACAAATGCATCATTTCAAGTTAATCTCAGGCTGTTACAGTTGCTTAACTTTTTGGCTCACACTTTGAAAATGTATAAGAATATATAATATATGTTCATGTAAACAAACCAAAGCAAATCTGTCAGCACTCATAAAAATTGCAGAATCTATTTTTGTAAGTTTAAGATAACAATTATATCAGACTCTTGAGTTCTATAAAACCCAGTGATGATGAAGCTGTGAGTCAGAGCTATTCTGCAATTTTAGGCAGCCAATCTAGAAGTGTTTGTTTAGCTATGGATTTGACAAAAAAAATCTATTAAGTCTAATTGCGCCTATTAAATAAACAGTTCACTATGTTCTGTATCATCCAGAGGGAAAAAACCATACGTTATCTGCCAATATATTAATTTATTCAGACATTGAAAGTATTTCAGTGATCTTTCTCAGCATTACAAGTCATGAATTATGAACCTAAGTATAAATGTTTAAGACAGTGATGACTCAGAATTGCAAGTTACCATGTTAGTATATGATGCAGAACCATGCAAATTAATGCAGAGACTGTTTGGACCAAATATTAAAAATGATTGTCAAAACATTTTGAAAAATCTTCTGGAACATCAGTTCTTTTGAGATATCTACCACTACAATTAATACCTTTATAATCAGGAGTTTAGTAAAAGCTAAATTAGGCTTAAAATGTTTGTGCACTCTGATTCTTTTTCTAAAACATTTCGGATGGTACAATATGTAACTGTACCAATTCTGATCATGAGTCAGGGGAACATGAAATAGTCAATCTGTAGTAGTTTAGAGAGGTGGTCCCTCAGTGTACTATTGTGTACAATTCATTTAAGCCACAGTCAATACTTTTATTAACATTTTCATAGCATTAACCAAGACCTTATGATTAGAAATGAGATCCTTTGGGATAAAAGACATATCATGTTAGCAATATTATTTTTTTTATAATTGCATCATTACTAAATATTTGAAAACATAGTATAATTTTGTTTTGTAAACTATTGTTTTTTAAAATATGGAAAACTTGTAACAGCTACTTACATGTATCTAAAATGATTCATGTATGCAGTTTTTATGCATCTTTACTTGTATCTCAAATGAGTCAATTTTGATTCTGTATGTGATTTAAATATAGCAAAGAAAAATAATAAAAGCTCTGTCTAGTAGTGTTACGCTGCAGTGTATTTTTCATTTATTAACCATCATACATAGCAGAAAGATAGGATATTAATATATTGCTAAAAGCAACACTCAAAACTGAACCAGACTTTTAAAACAAAACCTAAAGTAATCTAATTGTCAAATGCAAGTGATATTTGCATTAGCACCAGCATCATAAAGCTACATTGCTACCTGTTTAACATTATACATTCCATCTAATTCCGTAGGTCTGTTTGTCACTTACAGTACAAAATCCTTTTATAAGCTTAATGTTTCCATCCTCAGCTACTTCCAAGGAAGTACAGGCGATCTTCAACTTACGACCACAATTGAGCCCAAAATTCTATAGTTAAGTGAGACATTCATTAAGTGAGTTTTGCCCTGTTTACGACCTTTCTTGCCTCAGTTGTTAAGTGAAACACTGCAATTGATAAGTTAGCAACCTGGTTGTTAAGTGAATCTGGCTTCCCCACTGACTTTGCTTGTCAGAAGTTGGCAGAAGATGAACATATGATCTCGGGGCACAGCAACGGTCATACATATGAACCAGTTGCCAAGCACCTGAATTTTGATCGCGTGATCGTGGCCTGCTGAAAAGGTCATAATTGTGAAAAATGGTCATAAGTCACTTTTTTCAGTGTTGCTGTAACTTTGGACAGTCACTAAATGAACTGTTGTACATCTAGGACAACCTGTAAAAGTTCCATAAGGTAACCAGCCTTTTCTAATAGGTAAGGAGGTGTGACACCATTTGTTTAACATTTGTTTACTTCTAGTATCATAAGGAGAGGCTTTACAAACATTGTTGGCTCTTTCTTCTCCTTTATAATTGCTTACATTTCCTAAATCTGCTTTGGAGGCTTTCTCCAATCTTGAGGCAAATTTTGGAACATCACAAGATATAATGGTTTGTGGGAATGAGCTTTGGAGATAGAAAGAGGGGCTATCGTCTAGACTACAGAAAAGGAATGGGGATATGCCACCCTCTCAAAAACATTTCTTGGATTGTAAAGGAAAGGGGAAGAGAAATTTGCAAGATAATGTAACCTTAAAATAAAGGTAGAGCTAGTTCCCTGGGCTGTGTTTCTTGCCTGGATTACCTCACAAGGTTGCCTTGACATTCTGTGCTAGGGATGGAAAACCCCTTCCATTTCTGCTGAGCAAAGATATTCAGTGAAATCCACTATATTACCCATAAATAGATGTAATTACACAGAACTCTCATAGTTTACTATGGAGTTGACTACATATTATGAGGATAAAAATTGATCACTTAAGTTATAAGGTAATAGGTTTGGCAGATCAGAGTACAGCAGTGTCTATGGTTCTGTTCAGGTTCTTTTGGACAAGTTATTTTCTTGACCTTTGACCTTCCTGGCTTATTACATTTAAGAAGACAGAGATATTCATTTAGATTCAGATTATAAATTGTTTCTTCCATGTAGGAGTACTTCTACCTCATTGCAAAGTTCATGGTCCAACCTCAACAGCAGGGATCCCCAGTTCCCAGTCTACAGCATTCCAGAAACCGGGCTGAGCAAACAAGCAAAGCCCCATCCGCAGGATGCAGGCAGCATGCAAAACTATGCCGCCTCCCATTTGTGAAAAAACCTCTTTCCATGGTGCACAAAATATTGGGAGTCTCTGCTCTACAGGTTCCTTTATCCTATGTGACTTAATGGGGCATCAAGTCATTTAGCATAGATTCCATAGTAAAATAATAATCCTAGTCTGTTTTGTCATTATGTTATCCAGAATGTTGCTCAGATACACCACTCTCCCCATTACTGTAATTGTTCTGACCTAGGTTTCCTGATATAGTAAAAAGCACACGCTTCATCCCAAAATCCCTATTTTTATTTCATAGACTGTGAATTATGTTCATTCACAGCCCGTAATGAATCACAAATAGTTTTAAAAGAGTCCGACTGTAGTCGGCCACAGTCCTTCAGGATAAGGCTGATAAGCACCCATCTTTATCTTCCTTGAAATGCTGCCAAAGACCTAATTGGCAATTAGCTTAGCAAGGCCACATGGAGCAGAGTCAAAATGGAGCTTCAGAATTTAAATGACCAGAACAAAGTAACGAACAAAGTTACTTCCTGCAAAGGCTCATGTGCCTTTGCTCCTCCTTTATGTCCCCTGGGATGGGCCAATCACCTCCAAGCCTTACTCCCAAGTTGTCCCTTTTGTCTTAACTGTTCTTGCCTTCTGGCAGCTCTGCACATGCGCATACTGGGAACAGGCTCCACTTATTCCTCTGCTGATGTCTGATTCTGGAGACTCCGGAGGCAGCACATAATTCCCAGATGGCCCTGGCCCCCTCTCTGCTTCAAACGTAGAGACCTCATTCGAGCCTTCCCCAGACTCCAGGACTGGCCCATGCTCCTCCCCAACCTCCTCACTGTCTGACTCTGCTGCCAGCTCCACAGGACGCTGGCAGACCACAACAATAATGCCATCATGATAGCAATACATTTAACTTGTGCATCTGCAGCAAGAAAGTCTCTTCCAAAAATTGGCATTGCACAACGATGTCTCCATTAGGCCCATGTCATTGAGCAACATTGTTGGGGTCCAGATGAAATAAAGTTTTCACCAATTGAGTTCTGTATATAATGTATAGGATGGTATTTATTATAGGAGACTTCTGGATGTGTGTGTCATCTCTAGAGGGTGTAGAATGTGCTCAGTTAGCATGGAAGGGAATAATAGATGCTGATGTGTGTTCTCTCTCTTTTTATCTCATCAATAATAAACATGATTAATAGCACCATTAGTTGTAATGATTTCTTTATCCAGACGGTTTTTATCCACTCTGCCATGAATCTTTGAAACTCAACAAATTGTTTATAATAATGCTTTTGTGTTAAAAAGAAGAACTAATAGCTGCTTTGCCTCATCCTGGAGATAAATATTAGTCCACAGAACACATTTTATCTAAACATTGCATACATTGTGCTTAGAAGATAGACATAGAGTCCTCTTATGGGTTTATACATAAATTTAATGTATAGTAGTTCCACTAAGCATGCTGATCTTTGTAAACACACACACTGTGCTCTTAATATTTGTTGCCAACTTTTAATTACATATTGACCGAAAGGCTGCTGACTGTCAGGTTTCCTGTGAGCACTGCACTTTGTGAATCTGCAGCTAGACAAAATGGCTGCATGTATAGTTATCTCATATCCTTGTCAAAGTCCTTATCTTTGGCTTGTGCCAACTGAGCAATATAATACACTTGTTCTGAGAAAATGCTAAAGCAGAGTGATTTTCAGAAAACTTTCTGATTTCTGATTTCTGGTACACACTTCAAAAGACAATATACTATTTTATCATATCTGAAAATCGTTACTATGGAAAGGGAGCTAATACAATTTAGGATTTAGCAATTAAACCATCATGAAAGTTTTGATCTGCATGAGTGCAATTGTAGACACATAAACATCTATATTCATACTCTACATGGGATCTAAAATTGTATCTTAAGAAGTGGATACAATTTTAGCACTATAGATAAAAGGTTTAAAGCCAAAAGGTTCAACATAAAAATAATATTCTATATGATCTCTTCCTTAATCTTAATTTTTTTTCATTTTAGTCCACTGTTCTGAGCCCCTCCTCCGTCCAGTAACGAAAGCCGAGACAAGCGTAAAATGGAATGTCCTTTAATAACAAGACCAGAATCTCGGTGGCTGAAAGCCAAATAAACAAACAGATAAGGACCTTGGCAGCAAGTCCAACAAACCTTGGCAGCAATTCAGACTAACTCTGGCAGCAATTCAGCCTGCCAAGTTCGTTTCTCTTTAGTCCAAGTGTTGACTTCTGCAAGAAGGGCGTGGCACAAGCAGTCTCTTTTATAGTCTGGAGAGGAGCTTAATGACCATCAGCTGAGCATAATTACCTCCTGTAATTACGCAGTTGTTCTTGACGCCGAGTAGCCCTTCAACGGCGTGCATCCCGGAACAACTCATTGTTGGTTTCTGGATCACTCTCTCTTGTCTCCTCCCCACTGATCCAAGGCTCAGGTGCCACCTGGTGGCCAACCAGTCTCTCTGCGCCCTGCTCGGAGTTGGAACCCTGTCCAGGGTCCTCCACATCCTCCAGGGCTGACTCATAGGGCCCCTCGCTGTCGGAGTGTGGTGGCAGCTCCAACAGCTCCTCCCAGGCCACAACAGTCCACCTATCTCTCCATGTATTTATACTCTACTATTATAGATATTACTTAGATGGTACTCATTGTTATATTAAATATATTGTCCAACAATTATTACATTTAAAATTTTCAATATTTTAATATATAGCATGTAACACTTTTATTTATTTATTAAATTTGTATACTGCCCTTCTCACTGATCAGGTGACTCTAAAGGCAACACTTTTATCCAAATACTGAAGCACATTTTTGTAAATTTGTCTTGAACATTTTTGCATTAGGAGTCCATATTACCAGTCCCAATATAATCTCCAATATATCTTCTATCTACATATCGTCTACTACCTCCAGTCAAGCGTGTTAGTTTTCTGTCTTTGTGTGAAAGGTTTCACAGATTCTAAAATATTTTTCTCCACTTTCCTAAATTTCTGTTTTTGGATTTCATGTTGTATCTCTGATATGACAGCAGTCTCCTCATGGTCATGCCTGTCTTATTTAGGTTGCTGTTCTCCCTCCCTCCCTCCCTCCCTCCCTCCCTCCCTCTCTCTCTCCCTCCCTCCCTCCCTGTATGTGTATAATTTGTTTTTATGGAATCCTGTATTCACAGGTAGCACTTTGCTAGTATCTTTCTTCTGTTTTTTTTTGCTCCCTTCTTCACTTTCATCTCACTTATTATCTCTTTTGAATAGTATGTAAATGTGGTTTATTTCTAGGTTATCTATCTATTGATAGCTGATTTGTCAGGCTTCCAGGAATTCTCTAATGTTTTGGGACTGGCTTAGTCTAGGATGATCATGGTTTCCTAGTTGAAACTATGGTTAAGTCTGTCCATGTGTTGTGAAATTAAAGAGTTTTCATCATGTCTTCTGACTGCTAGTTGGTACTCATGGATGTGTTCTTCTAGTCTTCTCCCTGGTTGTCCTATATTGTGGCTGTTGCCACAATACTGTATGTTATAGATGGCTCCTGCTTTTTCTTCTACTGGTTTTTTATTTATTAGAGATGGTCTGCAAGGCTTTAATTAGCTTGTGTGCTACAATACTACAGTGATGCCATGTTGTTGAATTAGTCTATTAGTTTCTGAAATATTTTTCATGTTATCCTTTTCATAGGTTGTGTTATAGTGAATTGAATGATCAGGCACATTTTTAATAAAGTTCTATGGCTATTCATTTTTTGGATGATATTGTATAAGAGGTCTGCTTCCTTTTTCTGGTCTTTCAGTTACTGCAGTGCAATTTGAATAATGACTTACAAAGCTCTTCCTGTGGGAGATAGGGTTGTTAGTTTGGTAATGGTTAGCGTGGGTTGGTTTTTGATAGAATTGTGTTTATAATTTGCTGTCATTTCCTCTGCTGATGAGGATATTCAGAAAGGGTAGTGTATTTTTTTTTCTTCTTGCCTTGAGAATTTCATTCTTTTGAAGATATTGTTGTTTCATACAACTTCTCTAGTTGTTCCTTTTTTTCTTCTATTGGTACATTTTTCTCTCTCTTCTATTGCTACACGTGAAGAACAAGAGCTTGTTTAATACCAAAATAAGTGAACTAAAAATTTATGGTAGACAAATGAAATAAATGCACAGCTACTTTGGGTGAAATCTGGAAGCTCAGAAAAAAGTAAAAGCAATTCAAATGATGTAGTTTATTTATTGTTCTTCAGGAAGGGAGGGAGGGAGGGAGGAAGGATCTGACACTGCTTGCCAGATTCACACAAGGAAACCCAATGGGGAAGCCAGCATTTAAAAGTAGCTTGTGCCACTGCCTTTTTCCCCTACCAATGGTCATTCTGTTTCTCTGTTTGTATAAGAAAATATCATTGAAACAATTACCGTATTTTCACCCATATAACCCGTCCCCGCGGGGTATATAAGTGGGCGGGGTGTACAGAAAATATTTTCCACGATCTTGAAAACCTGTGGGCAAAGCGTTGAATTCCCTGGCAAAGAACAAACGGCAGGAAGGGAAATCGTCTTTTGAAGAGAAACGCCGTTTCCAAATAAATGCAGATTTCCCCGCCTTTCCAGATCTCTGCCTTGATTTGAAACGAACCTTTAAGCTCCATAAACCTCAGAAACGTTTCCTACGATGAAGGAGCCGGATTCTCCATTCCTGCCGTTTGTTCTTTGCCAGGGAATTCAACGCTTTGCCTGCAAGGATCGTGGGAGAAAAGGGGGATTTTACGGGGAGAGAAAACCGCCCTGGGACTCCCAAGTCCTAAGAATCCAAACTCCGAGATCAGCTCCGTTCTTCTGGAGGGGAGTGGAAGGAAATATTTTTCCCCAAAGAAGAAAAAATCCATATCCCCAGATATTTGTAAGAGGATTTGAGCGGATTTTCTTGTAAAAGGTTTCGGTGTTATTTAGGAAGGGTGGATGGATGGACGGATAGATGGACAGTATATCAAAGCAAGTGGCTCTGGTTCAAGAAGGTCTCTGGTTCATCTCAATGGGCGGAAAGTAAGAGGGAGGGACCCTTCCTCCCTCCCTTCCATCTACTTTATTGAACTCCGTGGGAGGAAAAGCTCTCCTAGCCCCGCTCTGAAGTGAAGGAGTACATTCTTCCACGCTACGGCAGCCCTGAAGGGCCGGGAGATATTTGGGCAGCTCTCGTTTCAGTTCTACGGGCGAGGAGATGGGGGAATCGGGAAGATATTCCCCTTCCTCCAACCCTTCCCCAGCTCGCCCAGGCTTCCTCCTCCGTTCCTTCCCCCAATCTCAGCAGTTTCCTTCTCCTCCGTTCCTTCCCCCTTCCCCAGCTTGCCCAGGCTTCCTCCTCCGTTCCTTCCCCCGATCTCAGCAGTTTCCTTCTCCTCCGTTCCTTCCCCCTTCCCCAGCTTGCCCAGGCTTTCTCCTCCGTTCCTTCCCTCGATCTCAGCAGTTTCCCTTCTCCCTTACTCGTCGCGGGTTATATAAGTGGGCGGGGTATACGGAAAATATTTTACACGACCTTGAAAACCTGCGGGTTATTCGTGTGGGCGGGTTATTTGCGTGGGCGGGTTATATGGGTGAAAATACGGTACTATCTTTGAAACTGTGAAATGATGACCCAATAGCTTCTGGGTTGTCTAGTCCATACTATTAAAAGACTGTTATAATTTAAGAAGTTCTATAAAATTGAAATATTAAGACTTTACTAAGAGAAAGACTTACATTTTGGATGAGGTACAAATTAAATTTATTTACAATTTATTATATTGTTGTCTAAAAGTGAGTTCCAAATTAAATTAAAATCTGTGCCAGATTTACTTTAATCAGAGGCGGGCTGCTGCCAGTTTGGCCCAGATTGGGTGAACCAGTATTGGTGGTAGGAGGCTCTGCTCACCCGCCCAGATGCTTCTGTGCATGCGCAGAAGCGTCATGCGCAAGGGCGTGCAGGAGCAAACCCAAACCAATAGTAACAAAATTGGCAACCCACCACTGCTTTTAATATAATACATTATTCAAGACAGTGAAGGCTATGTCTGCAACGTAGTTAGCTATTCTTCCATAGAGTGATATAGCCCATCTTTAACATTGTGAGTAGCCCATGGAAAGCAACAATTATAAGTATTACCAAATGTATTTAAATTCTCTGCTCATTTTTTTTCATAGGTAACTTTAATGCTCGCTTGGAAAGGTTTGGGATTCACCTGGTTGTTGGACACAGATTTCTTCTCACCCTTTCCTTCATAATAAGGACAATGGAAGAGAGAGTTTCATTTAAAATAAGCCAAAACAATTTATTGCTCATATCTATTTGTGAGTGATTTTGAAATCTTTCTTGGATACTTGCATTTCCATCTCATTTCATTGATCTAGTTAGTATTAATACAAGATGTATTGTCCCCCTAAACAAAAAAGACTAAACAATTTGTGAGCTATTATTTTTATCAGCACTGTAAAAAAATAATTACTGAGAGCATCAAAAGAAAAATAGAATCGAAACTACCAGTCAAGCTGTTATTTGGAATCAGTGAATTGGTTTCATGGAAGCTGTTGGAAGATGTTTTGACTATTTATCAGAAGCTTGCCATGAGCTACAGAGAGATTCTAAAAATATTACCTCTTATGCACTGCCAAAATTCAGGTGGCAATTACAAATTTTATTACAAGTTTAAAAAGGTTTTGTTCTGAGAACATGAGAAACAAGTCTAGCAATGCATAAAGCCAACTTAAGAAGAAACAAGAACAAAAGTTGGTGGTCTTATTCAATTATTACATGATTCCCAATATTCCCAATATATTCCCAATATCTGAACTGCCATCCAAGAAGAATATTTAAAATTAATTGAAATATTTATAATTGAAATATTACAAATGGGAGTGGATCAAGAAAGAGAAAAATGGAGACATCAGCAATTGACTTCTGTAATCAGGTAAAGTTGTATTTGAATAATGGATTTGATTCAGCAATTTTATTTTATTCAATTAGAAAATTTATATACATTGGTATGTCTACAAGTGATGTAGACACTTGTTATAAAATTATATTGATTCCATATAGATTTTAGGATCAATTCAGAAAAGGTATTTTTGCATGTATGCAAAAATCCCAATCATTTCAAAGCCATCTGGTCATATTTTCTATTGCACTGCAGTGTATTTATGTATACAATAATACAATACAATAGCAGAGTTGGAAGGGACCTTGGAGGTCCTCTAGTCCAACCCCTTGCCTAGGCAGGAAACCCTATACCATTTCAGACAAATGGCTATTCAACATCTTCTTAAAGACTTCCAGTGTTGGGGTATTCACAACTTCTGGAGGCAAGCTGTTCCACTTGTTCTAACTGTCAGGAAATTTCTCCTCAGTTCTAAGTTGCTTCTCTCCTTGATTAGTTTCACCCATTGCTTCTTGTTCTACCCTCAGGTGCCTTGGAAAATAGTTTGACTTCCTCTTCTTTGTGGCAAACCCTGAGATATTGGAACACTGCTGTCATGTGTCCCCTAGTCCTTTTCATTAAACTAGACATACTGAGTTCCTGTAACTGTTCTTCATATGTTTTAATCTCCAGTCCCCTAATCATCTTTGTTGCTTTTCTCTGCACTCTTTCTAGAGTCTCCACATCTTTTCTACATTGTGGCGACCAAAACTGAATGCAGTATTCCAAGTGTGGCCTTACAAGGCATTATAAAGTAGTATTAACACTTCACGTGATCTTGATTCTATCCCTCTGTTTATGTAGCCTAGAACTGTGTTGGCTTTTTTGGCAGCTGCTGCACACTTCTGGCTCATATTTAAATGGCTGTCCACTAAGATTCCAAGATCTCTCTCACAGTTACTACTACTGAGCAAGGTACCACTGTACCTGTGCATTTTGTTTTTCTTCCCTAAATGTAGAACCTTACTTTTTTCACCATTGAATTTCATTTTGTTAGATAGTGCCCAATGTTCAAGTTTGTCAAGATCCTTCTGTATCTTAAGCCTGTCTTTTGGAGTGTCAGCTATTCCCGCCATCTTGGTGTCATTTGCAAATTTGATGAGTTCTCCATTTATCCCCTCATCCAGATCATTGATGAAGATGTTGAAGAGTACTGGGCCTAAAACAGAGCCTTGGGGTACTCCACTGCATACCTCCTTCCATGTAGATGCAGTTCCATTGAGGACTACACGTTGAGTGCGGTTGGTCAGCCAGTTACTAATCCATCTGGTGGTGATTTGAGTTTGAGTTTGAGTTTATTGGGATTTATAGGCCGCCCTTTTCCCTGAGGGGACTCAGGGCGGCTTACAACCACAAGGGAGGGGGGTGCAATGTCAAAGAAAACAAAACAAAATGTGAACAAAGAAAAATAGTAAAAACACAACTTTCGTTCAGCAATCAAACACTCGGGCGGGTGAAATGGGAACCTATCCCCAGGCCTGCTGGAAGAGCCAGATCTTGAGGGCTGCGCGGAAGGTCTGGATGGTGGTGAGGGTACGGATCTCAACGGGGAGATCGTTCCACAGGGTCGGAGCTGCAACAGAAAAGGCTCTCCTCCGTGTAGTCGCCAGTCGGCATTGACTGGCAGATGGGATTCGGAGGAGGCCCAGTCTGTGCGATCTAATTGGTCGTAGGGAGGTGATCGGCAGAAGGCGGTCTCTCAAGTGATGCTGTCTAACCCACATTTTTCTACTTTGTCTAGTAGTAGGTTATGGTCTACTTTATCAAATGCCTTGCAAATCCAAGTAAATCTGATTAGATTTGATGATTCAATCTGATTTTCTGATTTGGGTTTTTTCCCCCTCTCCAATATGAAAGTCTGTTTTTGCTGTTTTACTACTGAAAAAAATACTATATTCTCCTTGATGATGTATTATCTGAATATGAGCGTGAAATTAATGTTCCTGATGCAGTTGGACTATATTATAATGACCATATTTTCTTCTTACTGCCATCCCCTTTATTTTTGTAGTTGATTGTGAGGTTTGGTATGGTAATTACATAGAGGGTTTTTTTGTGATGAATTTCATTTATATTGCTGAACAAATAAAAATAAAAGGTTGCTTTTTCTCACCTCTCCGTTCTCTGATTATATATTTATCTGACTTTCACTTTCAAAGTTTGTTCTAAGCTAGTGTAAGGCAATCTACCGTATCCCTAGCCAGGGAGACTTCCAATAGCTTTTCTGTAAAAACTGAATTGTCTCTACTTCCTTATTTATCCAACCAGCACTTCAAAGATATTTCTTTCCTGCCTTTTCCTTTTCTCCTATAGTGACAGACACTGCTGGTTAGCTATTGTTGGGATTCCTTGCCCCTGTAGTTAATAAATACAGTCCCTTTCCTTCTTTCTTTCTCAAGCTATTTTGCCAATTACTTTCACAACCAGGTGCTTGTGCCAAAGAATAAAATAAAGAATAAAATTAAACAGATATACTATACAGGGGTTCCCTCTTGCTCTTCCTGCTACCCTCTTTGACTGTGGTTGGTTGGTTAGTTGGCAGGCTGGTTGGGTTGCGTTGTGCCATTAAATGCTGCAACTTTCCACAGTTAGTCTTCTTAGTATTTTTGCCTTTCTTGGAGATTATCTTATTGCCTTTCTTGAACTGCAGTGGCACAGAGGTTAGAGTGTAGTACTGCAAGCTACTTCTGCTGACTGCTGTCTGTCTGAAATTTGGTAATTCAAATCTCACCAGGCTCAAGGTTGATTCAGCCTTCCCCCGTGGGTAAAATGAGGACCCAAATTGTTGGGAACAATATGCTGACTTTGTAAACCTCTTAAAGAGGGCTGTAAAGCACCGTGAAGCAGTATATAAGTCTAAGTGCTATTGCTATTGCTATGTCAGAAACAATCAGCGAATAACAGTTGTTCACGGATCTTCCCACATTGGCTACTTTGGTGACCAATTGTTGCTGAACTGATGTCTTTTTAGACTTTGCGAGCTGATGTCTACCTCAGTGTCTTCAGTCTCTTCTATCTACAACTAATACCAAATCCTCAGTCATAGTACCTCACTTCTATACGTCACCAAAGTGCTATTCTCTACACGGAAAGCTAACTCCCCTGGAATTAATCTTTTAATGCCTTATCTGACTCACACATACCTTTTTCAAGAAATTCTACATGCAGGATGAGCTCTGTATGACTGTGCAGGGCAGCACAGCTCCTATCAGCTGTCCTGTCACATTCTTCTTCACCACTATTAAATCAACTTATAATGGATGCCGCCCTGCTGTCCTGACACTGTTGGTTTCAATTGCTACTGCTACAATGGTTTTGGCACAGTGGTTGTAACATCTCTTGCTGCTCTCAATAATTTGGCCTGTTGATTTCTTCTGTTAATGGATGCTGCTTCTGCCTTCTTCCTGCCATTGCCAATAGTATGGGATTTATTTCTCTTGGGGCTTTCTTCAGGGTTTCCTCTATAACTGTGTTATTGTTTCAGTGGCCTCAAACAATTTTTCTGATAGGTGATGCTTTTGTGACTAATTTTTCAGCAACAAAGTAGCAATCATAGTACATTGGAATTTCTACAAGAAATACCAATTGCCTGCAAGTAGAATGGGTAAGATCACAAATCAAATAACTAGGAAATGAAGGTGCTAAAATTCTCTGGGGCTTATAGAATTCAAACAGACAAGCACTTGCTTCTGACTTAACAATTGTTATAAGAAAGATGAAAAAGTCAGGATAATGGACCAGGCAATACCTGGAAACAACATAACAGAAGAGCAAGAACTGGAAATATGAAGACCTGAAAATAGAAGTAAAACTATGAGAAAGGAAACAGTACTAATAAATAATAGGTACCTAGGATGCAGTCCCAAAACATATGGGGCATCACTTGAACACCATCGGCATTGACAAAATCACCATTAGTCAATTGCAAAAGGTAACTTTACTTGGAACAACTTATATCTTACAACCATACCTTAAACATTAGTGAACAACTCCATAGACATTAGTGAACATCTGCCTGCCCTAGGTACTTGGGAAGGATTCAATAGGTGAATAATAATGCCAAAGCCAGTCTAAACATCTGACCATAATAACACCAGTAGCTTGGAAAGCAAGACAGAATGCAGAATTTGTGTACCACGTGCCACACTATTTCAGTGCCTCCCTGCCTGAATTAGATGGCTTGTTCTCAGAGATGATCTAATCATCCAAAATCTACTATTATATCATAACTTCCATTGGCCAGACAATATCTACTCAAGCAGTTCATGTATTTCATTAGTTTTACTCTAAAGGTGAAATAGCAAGGTATAACTCATTTGACATAAAGTGCTATTGTTCTGGCTGAAGAATGAGTGAGAATTGGAACTCATACATTGCAACCTTTGGATGTGATAAATGCCTCAGTTTGCAGTGAGGAAATTTGTTGACCCAACAGATTACATGGTCAAAACTTTGGTGATTGACTGCAGTGGTCAGTTGTTGCAGGCCATCAATGGATTGGCTCCTAAGTGTCCTCTGTCAGCTGAACCATTAGTTTACTGAGCCTATAGTCCATGCAATTTTCTTGGGAGATTTCAGAAGTGATTTGTCCTTGCCTTCTTCCTAGGGTTGGGAGAGACAGATCCAAGATTACTCAGCTGGCTTTGTGCCTAAGGCAAACTAGAATTCACGATTTCCAAGTTTTTTTATTCACTACATTAAAGCAGATATAAACCAACTTTATTAATAGTCTAGCCCAGCAATGGCAAACCTTTTTTGGCTTGTGTGCCATACGGGGAGGAGCACAGGGGGCCATGCGCAGGCATGCCACACCCATAATGCAACATGGGACACCCCCCCAGTGCACATGCGTGCATGAGGGGCATGTCCCCCCCATTTTTCCATGCTTTTTTCACCCCCCCTCAGGCTCCAGAGACTTTATAGGAGCCTGGGGAGGGCGGAAACAGCCTCCCCCCACCGGAGGCTTCAGAGACCTTCAGGAGGTTTCCCTGTATTATAACGTGTGGGTTGTTGTTGTGAGGGAATTGACACGCAGGAGCCATGTATGCAAGACAGATCTTTATTATAACACAGGTGACAAGCGATTCAAACGTTCCCTGCAACTGTCAGGGTATTTATACTAGCACTCAGACCAACTGTCAAAACGACCAACCAATCAGGTCGCAGCTGGTATTTGCATATTGAATATGCAACACTCCTTCCCCCCAGTTCTAAAGACCAAATGACCAGCCAATCACGTCGCAGCTGGTATTTGCATATTCAATCTCTCTCCTTCCCCACAGTTCTGCTGTTTCAAGATGGTGGTGAGTCCTTCGTAGCTAAATTTTAGAACCAGGAAAAAAAAGCAGGTCCTTTGGAATCTTTGCAGCAGGGAGGCTCGAGAAGCAAGCGGTGGCCTTTGCAGCGGAAGGAGGCTCTTGTGCAGCAGGCAGGCTTCTGAGTGGCTAGAGGCTTCTGATCAGCTATAGTTGCTCTAGAGTTGCTCCTTGGGAGGCAGGCAGCTTTGTAAGGTAGAGCAGCGGTTGGGCTCCTTGGGAGGCACAGCGGAGGCAAGTGGATTGCACAGGAGCGGACGTGCTCATGGTGTAGAGGACAGTCTGGTGTATGTTGTGAGTGTGCTAGTGTTGGAGAGACTTTAGACAGGCTGAGAGAACGTAGCCGGTGGTGCTAGGTCGCATCTTGGAGAACGAGGCTGTTGTTGAACGCAGCGGTTGGAACGAGGCGGTTGGAGTGCCGTAGGAACAGCTGGTGGCAGGCATGCCGTAGGAACAGCTGGTGGCAAGCAGGCAGGCAGGCACAGCTGGCGCAGTTTAGCCATCACGGTCCATAGCTCGTCCCTGAGTAGCGGCGGCGGCTCCAGTCGAGGTTAAGCGTAGGAAGCCCGTCCCTCGGACGGATGGAGGCCGCGCCTGGAGCTTACTGAGGTTGGCTACAACCGGAGGCTGCTGTTGATGTCGCTTGCTGGCCATAGCGGCGGCCCTGACAGGCCCTCAATGTAGGAAAGGAAAGAATTTTTTTTTTTCCTGCGTTCACATTGGCTGATGTTGTTAGGCTCTGCGGGAATCGCATATCAATCCCACCCTCGTCGCCAGTATTGTAATCTCGTGTTGTGAGTGTGAGGGAATTGACACGCAGGAGCCATGTATGCAAGACAGATCTTTATTATAACACAGGTGACAAGCGATTCAAACGTTCCCTGCAACTGTCAGGGTATTTATACTAGCACTCAGACCAACTGTCAAAACGACCAACCAATCAGGTCGCAGCTGGTATTTGCATATTGAATATGCAACACCCTGAAGCCTCCAAAGGACAAAAAATGGCTATACGAGCAAACCGGAAGTGAACCGGATGGTTTCTCGGACAGTCAGTTTAAGCCCTCCAGAAGCTTCAGGGACCTTTAGGAGGCTTCCCTGAAGCCTCCGGGGGACTAAAAGGGATCCTACGAGCAAACCGGAATTGACTTAATTGACTTCCGGTTTGCTTGTAGGGTGGTTTTTAGTCCTCCCGAGGCTTCAGGGAAGCCTCCTGAAGGTCCCTGAAGCCTCCAGAAGGATTAAACCGCGCCTACGAACAAACCGGAAGTCCATTCTTGAACTTCCTGTTTGCCAATGTATGTTAGTTAAATCATCATCATTATCATTGTCATCATAATCATTATGAGGACCTAGGAACTGTTAAGGTAACGTTGGAGGATATAAACTGTTCCAAGTAGGGTGGTTTATTGTATTTATGATGATATTATCATTATTCGCAACAACAGAATTGTATCACAGTGGCCAGTTGTTTCGCCGGATTTGGCATTGATTACTAGTCAGACCCCACCCAGGGGCCTAGGACGTTGTAACATATTTTCGTAATATGCGTGCAGATCCAAGCAGTGCAGCTTTTTGCATTTGACTGATGGTGATTTTGTCAATTTTTAACTGTTTTAAATGTAATTCCAGTGCTTTGGGAATAGCACCCAGTGTGCCAATTACTACTGGAATTACCACTGCTGGTTTGTGCCATAATCGTTGAATTTCAATTTTTAAGTCCTGGTATTTCGCGATTTTTTCATATTCCTTCTCGTCGACCCTGCTATCACCTGGTATTGCAATGTCTATGATTGTAACCTTATTTTTCTCAACCAGTGTGATGTCTGGTGTATTATGAGCCAGTATTTTGTCCGTTTGTATGCAAGACCTTGACCATCTGATTTTCGGTGACTTTTTCAGGCTTATGTTCGCACCAGTTTGTTGCTGTTTTAATATTATAATTTTTGCACAAATTCCAATGGATCATTTGTGCTACTGAATTGTGCCGCAATTTATAATCAGTCTGCGTGATTTTTTTTACAGCAGCTGAGTATGAGATCAACAGTTTCATCAGCTTCTTTGCAAAGTCTGCATTTGGCATCATCAGAGGATTTTTCGATTTTGGTCCTAATGGCATTTGTGCGGGTAGCTTGTTCTTGCGCAGCCAGGATTAATGACTCTGTTTCTTTCTTTAATGTACCTGTTGTTAACCATAACCAAGTTTGTTCACTGTCCACTTTATCTTTTATTTTTTCCAGAAATTGGCCATGCAATGCTTTGTTCTGCCAACTCTCCATTCTTGATTTTATCACATCTTTTCTGTATTCTTGTTTTGTCTGTTGGACCTTCAATTTTTGTTCTTTACTTCGATTAATATATGTTCTTGACTTTCTTTTAAACAATAAGCCAGTTCATGTTTTTCTTCTTCAACTATTTGCTTCACTTGTAATAATCCTCTGCCACCTGATTTTTGGGGCAGATATAGTCTATCAGTATCACCGTGTGGATGTAAACTGTAATGCATTGTCATTAGTTTCCTGGTTTTTCGGTCCAAAATGTCCAAATCAGCTTGTGTCCAGTTAACTATACCAGCTGTGTATCTTATAACTGGTATTGCCCAGATATTTATGGCCTTGATTGTATTTCCACCATTCAATTTAGATTTCAAAATTTTCCTAACTCTGTTGATGTACTCTCCCCTGACAATAGTTTTTACTTCTCCATGCTTGATGTTATCCAACTGCAGAATGCCTAAATATTTGTAGGCTTCATTTTAGTTGCATTTAATTAGTTGGCCATTGGACATTTCAATTCCCTTACATGTAGTGATTTTGCCCCTTTTTATGGATATAGTGGCACATTTTTCCATGCCAAACTGCATTGAAATATCGGTGCTGAATACTCGGACTGTGTTTGTCAGTGATTGGATTTCTATTTCTGACTTTCCATAGAGTTTCAAATCATCCATATATAATAAATGAGAATTTTTTTCAGCTTCTTTCAGATTACTGATAGTGGGATCATCGCAATGATGATGATGATGATGATGATGATGATGATGATGATGATGATGATGATGATGATGATGATATTATCCTTTATTGTCATTGTAGATCATGAATACAATAAAATTGGGTGTTATTATTAGCAAGGTTAATAAAAATAATAGAAAAACTCAGCCGATGGAAATTCAGTTTAATAGTATGAAGAATTGCACATACTATGCCATGCATAATCCAGAATAGATTTATTACAGATTTTTAAAAGACATATCAAAAGGTACTAGTGAGTTCAGTTAAGTGTTATTAAATAAATGGGTCTTGGCATTTTGTATGCATATCAAGGGTATGTGGATGAAAAGCAGTGGCTTCTGTCCTCTAATCCCTTTTTCTAGATTGGGTAATAGAAGTTCTTTGATCTGAGTTAATTTTCCTCTAAATTTCTTACCTGGTTAGATTTATAAGTAATTTCAGGAAGGCAAGCATTCATTCTTTTAATGGCTTTTTTCAAGCTGTTGACAAAGTTATTTCTTGACGCACAGCTTTAACTTCATATTGTAGGCCAAGAGAGAAGGAGACATTAATATTGCTGTCCCAGGCATCTGTTCAGAAAGCCATCCAAATAGTGCTGCCCCATTTGAACCTTCGTTTGAAAGCTGTATTCATTCTAATTGCTAATGTTGCTATTTTGAAGTTGCTAGCCAGTTGGCTATTATTCTATTTTGATCTTCTGGTAAGTGCCAACTTGTCTGTTTTGCAACCCTATTATCAGTTGCCATAGAGGAACTATTCATTAGTAATAGCACACACTCCCATATGGTATACATTAATCATGGTTTAGCTAATGTAAACAAGATCATGTATTATGTTTTTGATATGGTTCCTCTGATGAGAGTGAATGAACAGTTTGATTTTAGTAAGTCATAACACATGTGATACTGCAGGAACTAAATAGACAAAGTCTAATCAGAATCTGATGATCTAGTTATGTCAATTGAATGTTTTTTCTTTTTGTTGCCTTCAAGGGCATGTGGTCTCTTATTTTGCTCAATGCCTAAAGATGTGAAATGGCAATTCTGGGCATGAGAAGAAAGCAGAATAATTTATTTTAACTGAAATAAATATGTTTGTAACTTTATTTTTTCTGGAAATTTGACCTTTCTGTTTCAGTAGAGAGGCAATGAAAGTTAGGTGGCCTAAAGAATTTTTCCAAATAATATTGGCTTAGAAGCTACATTTAAATTAAAATACCCCTTCTAATGGTAGCCTATGCCCTCATCACCCTTTGCATAAATTACTGCAATGTGCTTTACATGGCTTTAACTTTGCTGTTAATCATGCAGTTTATAGATGAGAAAAGGTTTAGCATTTGATCCTTGTTGAACAAACTGATATGTTATACAAGATCAAAACTTGACTGAGCAGGGGTGAGGGGATCAATTTGATTCAGTGATGCCTGCCAAATTTAAAGATCTGGTATTTAGGAGGAGAATGTTGAAATTGTGATTGGAGGCCTGTGTTTAAAAATGTCTTTTCTGGATTTCTGTTTTAGTTCTTACATTAATTTAGCAGTTAGCAGATGCATTTATTTTAAAAAGAAATACAATTTTTGTTTCTTTTGGGTGGGGGGGATTAGATGCATTTATTTTACCTTTCAGACAACTTTTAAGAAAAAAATTCATTAAAAACCATGAAAATTTAACCTTAATTAACTTTAACATGTTAAACCAACCTAAAAGGGGTCCCAAAATTAATATAACATTCACACAATCACAGTCAGATTTTTATAATATGAGTTGTAGCAAATACTAGGCAGTGTGATAGTATTTGAAAAAGACCTTAAAAATGAGAGAAGAAATGTTGCCAAGGGTATAGTCAGATAAGAGGGGGCATAATAGCTGCATAATAGGCAGAGCAAGAGGCTCAAAAGGAACCTTCCCTCGATTCTCAGACTGTAAAGGAGAAGGCAAAAGATTTCAGACTTGCAAGATTCTGTTCATGTGTGATCTTACAATAGAGTAGAATTAGCTCAATGTTCATGTTTCCGGTCTGGTTTACCTGGGAGGCCTGACAAGTGGCCATTTCAGATAACTGAACTAGCTGCATCATTAATCCTTTTCATATATTGTTTTAATTTAACAGTTCAGGTTTTATGTTACACAAGAAATTTATGAGCAACTATTTTGAGAAAACATCATAATAAACAATAAATAATTTATTAACTTTATATGCCATCCAATTCCCAGTGACGTGGGGCAGTTAATTAAAACTTCATCATAAATTTATTTTTAACCCCAAATCACAAAATACATTTTATCAAACATCTTCAGTGATCTCTATTTTCCTAAGATAGATTTACATAGATAAAAAGAATTTCCTAAATCTGAATTAGTTTTGCTGTGCATTATTACTATTATTATATGTGGTTAATCTTTGGTGAGATTCACAGCCTTTGGGGCTGGTTGGTAGCTCAACAACTCGAGTCCTAACCAAGGACCTAGGAACTGTTAAGGTAACATCGGAGGATATAAGCTGTTCCAAGTAGGGTGGTTTTTTGTAGAATCAGAATATTCAAGTTTGATAAATTTACAAAATTTCCAAATAGCGAGGTAGCCCTTTAGGTATTGCTCCAAGGGCTCCAATTACAATCGTGACAACACACGATTCCACAGTTTCTTTTTCCACAGTTGCTCAACTTCAATTTGCAGGTCCCAGTACTTTGTGATTTTTTTTCTTGCTGTTTATCTTCAATTCGTGCATCTCCAGGTATTGCAATGTCAATGAACCATACTTTTTTTTTCTTTTCAACTATTGTTATGTCAGGTGTGTTGTGGGCCAAGTGCCTGTCAGTCTGAATTCTGAAGTCCCACAAGATCTTGACTTTCTCATTCTCTAAAACCTTCTGAACCTGATGTTCCCAGTGGTTTTTGCTGTACTCAGATCCAAACTTTTGGCACAATTTCCAGTGAATGATCTTAGCAATGCGGTCATGTCTGAATTCTGAAATCTGAATTGGTTTTGCTGTGCAGCAGCATCATCATCATCATCATCATCATCATCATTTATACTTTATTCATTAAACATGAAACTCAGCCAACTGAACATTCAAAAATGCATCACAAATACCATTGACTGGTGCTAATACGGGTTGCTGCCAGTGTCCTAGGTATCATGTACCTTCTTAAAATATATGATGTTGTTGTTGTTGTTATTATTATTATATTATATTATATTTTCATTAAACATGAAACTCAGTCAACTGAACATTCAAAAACACATCACAAATACCATTGACTGGTGCTAATGGTTGATACAGGTTGATGCCAGTGTCCTAGGTATCAACCAAGTGCCATTATTATTGTTGTTGTCATTGTCATTATCATTGCCACTTTGTGGAACCTTGCTTACCTAAGATGGAATATATACTTTTTCCCACATTATGGCCCTTCCTTACTTAGAGTTCCACTGATTAAGTGTCACCAATAATCAGGGCCACTCTTAGGGTTATGAGTGTAGGAATGTTTTTAAATCTATTTCAGCAGTGACATGGGTTACCTGCCTCACTGCAACCACAATTGACCAGGTAGATGTGAATTCCAGGAATGGTTTAAAAATAAAAGCTGGCAGATGTGTCTCAAGCTACATGAGTCATATTTCAATGTGTTCTTATTTTCTTTAGTTTATAATTATTGATATAAGGAAAGGGATGGTAAATTTCAGCTTCCCTAGGATTTACAAAACTTTGGTTGCCTAGGAGTTTATTTCTTTAATGACTTGCTGACAACAGTGAAATAATGTTTTTGAAGCTGAAAATTGTACAGAATCTTTGACACTTTTCTATCCTATCTATTCTTTTTGGGGGGGAGGGTCTTAAATTCCACATTGTCTTCCTTATGTCTTTCCACAAACATTTTTTGTCCCAGAACCCTTTGAGTGCATTTAAAGATGACAGATACTCAGCATGACTTGTGGAAAAGAGGGCCTTTTTTATTGAAATGAGAGCAGCTTTTAGCTGATTGTATTCTGAAAATTATCTTCATTTTGATGCTTCTCTTAACATGAAATCCTTCTATTTGCATACTTTCTTAATGTTCCATTTTCACTTTTCCCATCTCATTTACTATCTCTTTGTCATGATGGATTTGGCATGATTTACCCCATAGTGCCTCAAAAACCTGTCAGCTTTGTCCTTTGTTTTAGTGTCAGGAGATAAATATTTACTCTTTCTGCTATCTGGTGTAAATGCATTTTGTTCTGAAGGGCTAAATTGCCAGGACAAATATAGAAACACATTTCTTCTCAGAACTGAACCACTGAACTTTATGCTGGAATATTTGCTTTGTAAAACTTCAGCCTCCATCTTGCCTCTGTGGTTCGTGCTGTTAATGCTGTTAGCCAATTTACACCCTTTGTCATTTTGTGACAATTGTGACATATTGTCCATGCATTAGCTAAAGTTCCTGTTCGCTTTCATTTTAAAAGATGCTTCAGTTGTTGACCTGAATAGGGTAAACTTACATTTTGCTTTCTGAAAGAATTGTATAAATTACTGAACAACTTAAAAAGCACCCAGCTATACATATATTTGAAGGAGCATGTATAAATGACATAGAACAACTGGTAATTAAAATAATGAATGCAGATGTTTCGCTCTATTTTTTCCTTGGATGGGTCTTTTTGAACCTCTGCATGAGAAAATATTGACAACTGATCAAATATGTATATAAAAATTAAACATGCCATTTCTATACATTTTTAAAAACAAATTACCTTATTATATTGACAACTGATCAAATATGTATATAAAAATTAAACATGCCATTTCTATACATTTTTTAAATTACCTTATTATACATATTACCCTCTGGCAGGAGCATTTTTAATTGTAGTTTTTTCTTTTGAATCTTAGCTTATGCAATGAAAAGGGAAGTCATAAACCCACTACCTTCATATCTGCTTCTGAAAAATGAACAAGCAGCATTGACCATGAAAGACTAGTAGTTGCCTACTAGATATCTGTTGTGATAATAAATTGCCCTTTTTTCTCCTCCTATTCAGTATCTCTTTCTTCTTTGTTGACCTCCACATTTATTCAAGCCATGCATATTGCCATAGATTTGAAGTCACATACTAAAAGCTACCTGTAGTTTCCATGGACTCCTATAAAACCCAACCCATTCTCCACCATCTGCTTTCTTGAAGCCATGATAAGCAAGCAGAACCTCATGTACTTTGGGTATATAATTCAGAATATGAGCTGGAGAAAAAATATATACTGTGTTTAACAGGGTTTAGAGAAATACGTAGATTGGGAAGACAGCAGATAATGTGGATGACAGCAGATAATGTAGATGGATGAGATGAAGAGTTTCAGTAAAAGGGCTACAAAAAGATAGGTCAACATGATGGATATCTGTTCATACAGAACTAGAAACTGAGTCTGACTTGAGGGTACCCAATTAATTATCATATTGCTGCAATGTGAGGTTTTTAGGGCATATATGTACTACACTTTTAAGTTGTTCCATTTTTATGATCCTGATAGTTCAACTCCAAACTGGTTTGAAGAAAAACTTATCAACTTTGGCAACATATTGAGAGGGATTCAGGCTCCCCTTCTGGACAATTTTCCAGTTGCTGTGTCCTCCCAATTTTCTGGTCTATGAAAACAATGGTCGATGATCGCTATGTTTCTATGGACAACTCCCACTACACATATATGAATCTTTTATCTCAAGTGACTGGAGAGTCAAGGGAATGTGGAAATGATGCAATGATGGACTGTTGGACTTATAGAGATGGAGGGGAGAGTTATTAGTTTGTGTCTTCCAATCAGCCTTCACTCATGGCAAGTTCCAAGACCATAGCCTTGCAGTTTTCTTGGCAAGACTTTTGGCAAGAGGACTGAAACAAACAGAGAGTATGACTGACCTAGAGACTAGAATTCATGATCTCACAGTTTCTAACTCAGTGCCTTAGCCACTACACCAAACTTTCCATGAGAGAGGGAGGGGGTGTCATTTTAATAGAAAGCATCAAAACTGTCATGAATAAATAAAATGAGGTACATTCCTTCCTCTGTAAACTGGGCAAAGAATTGCTGGGATTAAGCAGTAAAGGAAATAAAGCAAACTGGCCAAGGAAACCTTAAAGCAACATAAACTGCACATTTAAAAAGTATCAGGAAAATATCTTTGGGATGCATTTGAGAATGGATGAAGTACAATGTCATCCATTCCCATCTGGGAAAAAAACCTCATATATATTATTATATATTATTGTTCATCCTGGTGATGTAGAAATTAGGTAATGTGAATAATCCTTTACTGGAGTAGTATTCTCTGGAACAATCTTCTAGTTATTGATATTCTACACAGGCAGAAGGTTCCTGGTCTTTCTCTTTTGTCTCTATTTTATAAGACTAATAGAAAACCTTGACAATGAAAGCTGAATATTTCAACCAACAACATTCCTTGTATCTGTTCTAGTCAGCCTTTGTTCAAGCTATTGCAAAAAATATTTTAAGCACTTCAAATCCTATTCACCAGATTTCACGAGAAGCCAAAGATGAGGCATGGCTAGAATGGTAAAGTTTATTGCAGGTACAATTATTCTTAATAATGACAAAAATCAGCTATTCCAAATTCAGAGTCTTCATATTTCTGTATATTGTAAGGTGTTTGCTTATACAATAATGGTATCTGTCTGAAAAGGAAATAGAAAAATAGTACATTATCTTTGATTTTATTCTAAAATACAGAACCAAAATTAGCCTACAGGACAAATATACATATCTGCACAAATTTGGAATGTATGGTTTAAGACTTGCCATGATCTTAGTCTTACCTCTGCATTCTGGCTGACTCATGCTACTCATGCTGTATCTGAAATTCCAATAAAGCTGAGACTAAAATACTTTTTCTTGGGCGAGAATTTCTACACAAGCAGAGACACCAGCCTTCCTCCTCTCCATTTATATTGGGAAATATTCCCTGTGATAATCATTGTTGGCTGAGAGCAGGCATCTAATAATTACCACTTAATAATGATTTAGTATTTTGCAGCCCAGATCTGATTGCCCTAACTGAAAAATAGGTAGAAGGGAACTCAACCAGTTAGTATTTAACCTGTTTCATTCAGCCTCTAAACCAGGTTTTCTCTTGTTGGTCCTGGCTGTTCCCTAAGGCATGTAGTTCTTCTCCAAATTTCTCATAGTTGTACCATGATGAAAGCTGTCACATCCTAATTGACCAGATGTTTTTCAATTGGGTCCAAACCTGATGCTGTTGGGCCATATTCTTCTTATCATTGTAAGAGATTTAGCCAGGACTCACATTGGCACTAAAGCCTCAGAGAATGTTAAAATCTCCTAACCAGAGGTGGGTTGCTCCCAGTTCAGTCCAGATTGGACAAACCAGTAGTAGCAGTGTCAGGGGCTCTGCCCACCTGCCTGGACGCTTCAGAAGTGTTGTGAGCATGTGCATGCCCGAACCAGTAGTAAAAAAAAAAAATTGGCAATTGGCAATCCATCACTGCTCCTAACCACTCAGAGTTGATTTATCATTGAGATGGATAGATTTAATAAATAAACACATACACACACACACACACAACAATAGTGTGATCAATTGGCTGTGACTGATCCAATAGCCCCCAGTCTGGGTATCCTGGGTTCTTATGACCTCTGAATTTGATGGTTGTTGGTAACCAGCAAGTTTAAGACAGCAGCACAAAGTTCACAGTTCAACCCTGAGCTGCAGTTATTTTCTTCTATCAGAACCCAAACTCATGTCTACCAAGAACATGGTTATTATTATTATTTTCTTCTCTCTTTCACTGCCTGAACTGGGGATATTTGGAAGCTATTATGAAATTTTTAAACAAACGCTGTTTTTGATCCAGTGAAGACTGAAAGGTACGTTAGAAATGTCAGTGTCAAGTTGTGGAAATCTGGGCCAGTGTGTTGCTGCTTAGCTTGTGAGAGTTCAGTTAATGAGGCCACAGGAGGAGAGGCTTCTAAGCAGCTCAGAGCAATGGGCCTGGAAGGCAAGTGCCCATTTTCCAAATTCTTCTCTAGATTGATAAAACTCTCCTATAAAATTATTTACAAATCATCAGCCATAATCTGGCTCTATTTTCAGTTTGTTTTGCTTACTGTAGATGGCTCTTTGCTTAGAGACTTCACTTGAAAGGAAACCTCAAAGGGAATGCAGGTGTGGTCTAGATTTGAAAGCATCCACAAAAAGAATGTTGCAGGTTGAAAGGATAATTCTCCTCTAAATGGGTGTCTTTGTGAGTGGCAGGATGAGGGGGATGTTTATTTTTAAATATGACACCATGCTTAAAACTGCTACTTTTTCTATTTTTAAAAAAGCTTATATACTAAAAGTGATTGATATATTAGAAGACTGTTCTAGCAAATAAACTACTCATTTTAGGACTGTTTAAATATCTGTTAGCCTAACTAAACAATTAACACAATGGCTTCATGTGAGAATTGATTAATGTGTGATTAGAGGTCTACAAATTGTGTCTGGACTTGGTAGCTAACAGTGTATATTTTCATTAGCCAAAATGTCTCTGAGCATAGGCAGAGTGGTTTTCTTCTTTTACTGACCAAGGACTCACCATTTGGCCTCTTCCTTGAATAATGAAACAGGTCCTTCTGTGCCTCAAAAACAGCATTAGGCACATTTGAATGGGTTTATAAATAAGTTATTACAAGCTAAGCTCTACAAATCTCACACAACCTTCTCTATGAAGATTACACGAGAAAAATGATGTGCACTAATAATATTATCTTACTACTATTATTATAAATATTAAATAATATTTACCTGATCTACATATGAAGGTGAGTCTTCATTAAATACTTTTGAAATTCATATACTCAGTGAACATCTACTCCATTAACATTTCCATGAAATCAGCTATCTGTTTCTCCAAAGTTAGACTTCTCTCTTCACTCCACCTTTATCACTATTTGTTGCAGGACTCCTGGATTGATTCTCTCCCTCCCTGTAAACATTTGGGTTTTTATGTTGTTAGAGACTGACATATCCCTATAGCTTTTTCCTCTTCTGTGCCCACACCTTTTGACTTCAGTTGCATCCTTTGTAATTTGTTCTTCTGCTATGCTGCTGTTTAGGAGATCCATGTTTTCCTATGCCCACAGTTTCTACAACAATGGCCATATTGTGCTAGACTCTGCACTTCAAGAATGGGATCGCAGGGCCACCTCCATATCCACAGATGAACTTCACAACAACAGACCTTCTTCAGATCGGAAGAACTATCATATTAACTACACTTTGCATAGCTTGTGACACAGGGAGAGCAAAGCCCATGTGTCTCTGCTGCAGACAGTGTTTGCTTTTGCACAATGCCTCTTGTGTCAACCGTAGACATTAGAAGTCAGTGAAATATCATGAGATTGTATATGAGACAGCAAGAATTTTCTGCCATTGCAGTGGAATAGCTTGAGAGTCTGACATTCCTCTATGAGATATTATGACCTTTTAGCAATTTTATTGGGAGGGAAGATTTTGGGAGACCATTCTATATGCTGCCTTTAAAAAGAAAGCCAAGTTTGTGAGTGGGAAGGAATGTAAGGGATAGGGAATAAATGAGCAAGCTGTTAAGCAAGCCTGCAGTAAAGATTAAGTATTTATTTATTTATCTATCTATCTATCTATCTATTTATTTATTTATTTATTTATTTGTTTGTTTGTTTGTTTGTTTGTTTGTTTGTTTGTAAAATGTATTATCTGCCCATCTTGCCTCATGGTAACTCTGGGCAGCTTACAGTATTAAAAGATGAAACTGTATAATTTATAATAATATAAGTACAGTCAGAGCTTAAATCTGCGGGGAAGACAAACCGGAACTGGAGACGACAGAGAGCAAAGGGGGGGCTTTGTTTACTTCAGAGAAAAATGGGGAGGGGCAGAGCCAGTCGGGTCAGGGCTTTTCAGGATTAGAACGGCTTGTAGGCAGGGAGAAACAGGGGCAGGAGGACCAAGAGAAGTAGGTAGTGAGCAGGAGAGACAAAGCTCAGACGAGGAGCAAGGACCACCCCCTCCTGGTTCTCGAGCATGGAGAGAAGAGAGAAGGTGAGAACAGTACAGACTGAACCAGATACTCAGGAGGAGAGTGCCACACCCTTCTTCACAAGGCATACCTGGGGACTGAGACTTAAGGAGATGCTGTGGGGAGGGGCATCTGTGAAGCCTCATGTGCACTTGCCAATGTTTGGAGATTACTGTGCTCTGTCCTATGTTCCTTGCCCAGTTTGCCTACCTCACTGGACTGCTGGCCTTAGCTACTGCTTTGCTAACCTTGCTTACTGGACTACTGGAAGCCAGAGACTGTTGAAGGTGCATGTGAGAGCTTGGCTACAGGACTTGTAGTTAGTGTAGGGACATTTGACGGCAAAATTGGAGCAATAAAAGGGAACTAGACCTGTTCTCTGACTGTGTTGCTTCTGTGCCAGTGGGATCCATGCCATGAAGGCTTTAAAGGTGGTTACCAACACCATGATTTGTTCCCAGAAGCAGACCAGTGGCCAATGAAGCTCATGGAACAGTGGTGGTACAGAAGCTACCTATGGGGGCTACAAAACTCCCTGCAATTTACACTCTGCACCTATTGTAGCTTCCAGATGCTCTTAAAGAGTAGCTCCATGTAAAGTATGTTCTAGGGACAGCTTATAAAAGTATTCAAAATTTAACCACCCTGGTTTGTTTAACATATGATAAGGCAGAGAAAAACTTTTATTTACAACAATGAAAATAATTCTTGAAATCCCTGTCATGCATTCTTCTTGATTTGGACTAACTCAAAGAGCTGACAGTGAGAATGACACTGCACTATTTTTTACTTACCTTAATTATCACTGGGGAAGAAGACTATTCAATGAAGACTCACCGACCAGATGACTCATCAATAGGAGCTTTAACATAAAATAATTCATCATCATATTGACAGAGATGACAGGTTTACTATAAGTAATTTTCCATGACTTTTGAGAAGCCTGTAGATGCCTTATTCTACCACAATTCACTGACTTTCTCTACCCTTCTGTCAGTACAAGCAACTCTGATTTCCATACATCAGGCTGCATCTGAGTCTTCAGACATATTCCTTCCACCCTTTAACTTCTGAAGGAGGATCCTTTGCCCATTCAGCTGAGCTAATAAACCATCTTCTCCACAGAAAATTTGCATTGCCATGGCAACAGATTGTACAGAGTATTCTAAACATAGCCAGAAGACGCACCGAAGAACAAGATAGACTTGCATTCTAGGTGCATTGCCCAGTTGCCCATCTCCAGAGTATGCCACCAATCATTTTTTGGTGGGCAAGACAGAAGATGCCATCCAGTACTCATGCTTCTCCCTTTGCGTATATGATTTCTGAGTGTGTGTTTTGTGCTACCATCTTAAAAAACTCTTTTTCCCTTTACACAGGTAGTCCTGGATTTATGACAATTGGGTGCAGAATTTTGTAAGTAAGGGCAGTTAGTAAGCAGAGCTGCCATGTGACCTGCCTTGGTTTTATTACCATTTTTATCATAGTCATAAAGCAAGTTCCATAAGTTGTTAAATGAACCATGTATTCAATAAGCGAAACCAATCATGGTCATGTGACAGCAGGATGCTGCATCCAATCCTAAATGCAAGCACCCAGAAAGAAATAATGTAACTGAGGGGAAAAAAGCAGTGTGGAGTTTTATGATGTTCAGAACTATCATATATAGCAGCGATGGCCAACCATTTTTGGCTCTCTTGCCATAAGTGGGGGGAGCGCAGGGGGGTCGTGTGCGGGCATGCCACACCCATAATGCAGTGTGCAATCCCCCATGTGCATGCCTGCATGACAGGCACTCCCCCCATTTTTTGCATGCTTTTTTTGCCCTCCCCAGGCTCCAGAGGCTTTATAGGAGCCCGGGGAGGACGAAAACAGCCTTCCCTGCCCCTCCAGAGGCCCTCCAGAGGCTTCAGGGACCTTCAGGAAGCTTCCCTGAAGCCTCCGGAGGACAAAATGACCTACAAACAAACCAAAGTGACTTCTGGAGGGGCAGGGGAGGGTGAAAAATGGCTTTAAAAAAGGCTGAACTCAGCTGGCCAGCACGCGCATGCACGCTGGCCAGATGACAGGGCAACTCCTTGCGTGCCCTGACAAATGGCTCCATGTGCCATAGGTTCGCCATCCCGGATATATAGTATGCAAATGGTTTGCTCTTTATTTTTCAGCTCTCACTCTCCTCCTTTATTTAAGGTAGATCTTTATGGGGAAGTATTTTGGAAAATAAGAGGGAAGAGTGGAAGCTTTCCAAGATGGTGGCCCCATATCTTATTGTAAAGTAGAATTTCCATGCTATGTATCATTTTTAATTAATTATTTAGCCCCATGTAGAACATATTGCAATAGACAGGACAGGAGTAGAGTAGGGCATGAATGACCATGAGTAGGAATTGTTGGTTCAGAAAAGGGCATAACTGGTACACATTTCACAGTTGCACAAAGCCCTTCTGGCCATGACTGCCACCTGCTTTTCAATCAGGAATTGCAAGGAGAACACCCAGATTATGCACTCATTTGGGGGGGGGCATTGTCACCCATCCAAGACCAAAGGTGACAGTTCTCCATGGACCAAAGAACCCCAAACCCAGAGCCACTCAGTCTTATGGTTCAGTTTATGATTTAACTATTAAATTTAGGCTTGGCTACAGATATAAATCTTTGTACCACACCAGAGACGCAGAGGTCACTCTGTTGCTCTGCTTTGTTTCGTGTTTTACTTAATTAAGCCATTAGGTGAATACAATAAAAGCTTCCTCCAGAAATTCATATCACTCTAGAAGTCCTGGAGATTGAACATCTGGGGCCATTAGATATGAAACAAGCATATATGCATTACCAGAGAGTAGAGTGAAGGCCTTGCATTTAGCTGTTGTGATCCACACCTAGGATCATACTCTGAAAAGTTGGCCAATTAAAGATATGAGCAAAGCTAGGGCAAAAAAGATGGACATGGTGGCTCAGTGACTAAGACGCTGAGCTTGTCGATGAGAAAGGTCGGAAGTTTAGTGGTTCGAATTCCTAGCACTGTGCAACACAGTGAGCTCCCAGCTTCTGCCAACCTAGCAGTTCGAAAGCATGTAAAAATGCATGTAGAAAAAATAGGGACTTCCGGGGGAGGGGTCGCCGTCGTCGGCAGCTTAACTGAGCTGCCCCCAGAGTTCTGGTTTGTATATCTACTTAACATCTATAGATATCTCTTTTTTCAGGCAAGAAAAAAGCAGGGAGGGACCCAGTCGGTTAGATCCTTCTTTGTAGTTTGCAGTTTTTTGGGTTTTTTTGGCTGTAAACGGAGAAGGAGGATCGCCTTAAGCTGAGTCATTTACTCCGGCCAGATCTTCTCAGCTGTTTTTTTTTCAGCTCAAGGTGAGACACCCCCCCCTCAGGACATTCTTTTGAAACTAAGCCATTGAAAACAAATACGAGCAGAGACCAAACCTGTGAACTTTTCTTTATTTTTTTTTCTATCAAAATACCAGCTTCAATGTTATAAAAAACTCCTTTGTTTAATTGTTTTTTAAAATGACGACTTTTTAGCTTCCGCATTTGCTATAACGATATATCTCCAACTTCCTGGCACAGAATCAAAGGAATAATTTCTCACAATTTAATTAGCCCCCTTGAAGATCTTTTCTTATCAACCTCTAAAAACTTACTGAAATTATATTATCTGAAATCAACGCGAGCAGAGACTTTGTTTGCTTCCTTTCTATAATGGCACCAAAATCAAAGTTGGCGAGACGCTCTCTTAGCAATACATCTCAGGCATTTGCTACAAAGTCGCAGCCCTTACCTTCTATGCCCCCTACTGGAGATTTGTTAACGAAAGAATTTCTTTTCGAGATTCTTAAAGAATTTAGAGAGGAGATGAAGCAACTTATTACAGACTTATGTGATAAGCTTGATACCAAGATTGCTCAAACAAAGGAGGATATGGTAGGACTTGTAACTGTTTTGACAGATTATGTTGCTGGAATGGAAGATAAGTTGGAACTCCTGGAGGAAGCCAACACCAACCTGACATCTAAAATTGAAGTGCTGCAACAGAAAGTTGAAAACGCAGAAAAACAACTTGTTATGACAAATTACAAAAAGATGGAGCTTGCATTAAGAGTTAGGGGATTGCGTGAAAACGAACAGGAGAACTTGAAACAGATTTTTTCAGAGGCTTTCAGTCGTTTGGTGGGAAGTCCGGGACTCAACTTTGATTGGCAGATCCAAAAAATCTACCGCCATAATTCGTGGGTGGCGAAACAAAGACAGCTTCCGAGAGATGTAGTTATATATTTTGCTACAAGAGAATCCAGAAATGCGATATTACAAGAGTTTTTTAATACCAGGCTGCGAATTGACGGACAGGACTTGATTGTTTTCAAGGAAATACCACCCCAAATGTTAAGAGCTAGGAGAGACTATGCTTTTTTAGTTAAAGAACTCAGAAATCGTCAAATACAGTATAGATGGGATGCGCCATTTGGTATTATAATTACATTCGGTGAACAAAAATATCGTCTCAACTCTGTATGGGAAGCCCGAGATTTTTATTATAAGACCCTAAAGGCGGGACATCCTGAACCACCTGGACCCGGAGAAAGACAAAGAGAAGGACAAGAGAAACAACAAAACACACAATCACAAGACAGGAAGTATTGCTTTCCCCTCCCAGAAGAGCAGAAGACCAGAGAACAAGGACCTAGCCGTGCTCCCAGACGAATGGAAAATAAGATGGATCGCAGCAACATCTATGATTATCAGCCATTGATTAAGGAGATATCTACGAAACCATTATAAAAGAGAAAGTAAACATCTTGCTATATCAAACAGCTCAAAAACGACATAACTTCTTTGTAAGAAAATTATACTAAATTAACTGATCCAAAATATTTGCTTAACTTTGAACTAGGTCAATATTTTGTGACTTTTGTTTTGCATAAAATGGTATAGTTGTATATCGATGAAGAGACATTAAGGCTGAAAGAACTGATGCTGATCTCTTTGGAGGATATATTGTATGGGATCTAAAAAGACTTGATGGATAATTTTGAATTTTTATATAAATTACTGATGACTTATTTTCCAGGGTGAGGAGGGCGGAGATCGTGGTGATTTTTCTGGATCGCGGCTCAGTTCGGATGGAGTTGGGAGGTGTGGTGTAGACAGCAGGGTAGTAGAGGTCGAATGAGAGCTTATTTTGAGATGGAAACTTTATTGATGTTTGTAAAAATTGTTATCTGAATATACTGTTTGGAAGGATACATCCAGGGAGTTTGCAGGAAATCTAGGCGGAGCATATATGAGAGGAGCACGGATGAATATAAAACATATGTATGTGTATGTATATGTGTGTGTATATATATATATACATATATATATATGTGTGTGTGTATGTGTATATATATGTATATGGATACGGACAGAGGCAGGGACGAGAAGAGCTGGAAGAGGAAATCGAGAGAAGAATTCGAGATGTGTTTAAAATGTGTCATAGAGGAAGGAGGCATAAAAGGGACAAATTAAGGGTTTGGAAACAGACAGATATTTAGATAAAGAGATAAGGCCTCTAGCTAGAGAAGAATTCTACTTGGTTAACTTACTTGGTTTTAACATAGTCTGAAAACCTGCAAGTAATTAATTAATTGAGATTAGGACTGTTTAACTTTTTGTAGTGATAAGAAGCTGAGCTCAAAGCAGAGAGTTTATTGACTTTTTTTCTTTCTTATTCTTCTTTTCTTTTACTCTTTTTTTTTTCTTTTAACTTTTAACTTACTTGGTTCTAATACACTCCAGACTGTGTTTGATAAAAAGTTTTACCGGGTATGGGATCTGGGAAGTCGGAAGGGGGGAAGGGAGGGGGGATTATAGGGGGGAGGGGGGAAATATAGTTTATGTCAATTTTTAAAACAATAAGAACGCACTTGTATACTGTTGCTTTTTTTTTCTTTTAATTTTAGTATAAAATAAGAAGCCGAATACATTGATGAATTGTAGAAATACACCGAAGTGAGGAGTAGAGGGAAAAAAGAGGGAGGGGCAGAGAGGGAGTGAGAGGGGAATGGAAGGAGGGTGAGATGGAAGGGAGGGGGAGAAAGGAATGTTAGAGGGGGAGGGGAAGTAGAAGAGGGGAATGTTGAAGGGGAGAAAGGAAAGTTGGAGGGGGGAGAAAGAAAGGGTGTATGGAGGGTTGAAGCGTTATGTTGGTTTTGTATTTTGAAATATAAGAAGAGTTATGTTTATTGCTTAATGTTATATGGCCTCAATCTTGCACAGTATATATGTGATTATATAAAATGAAAATAAAAATGAATAAAAATATTTTAAACATAAAAAAATAGAAAAAATAGGAACCACCTTTGGTGGGAAGGTAACAGCATTCTGTTGGTGTTTAGTCATGCTGGCCACATGATCACAGAGATGTCTTTGGACAGCATTGGCTCTTTGGCTTTGGAATGTAGATGAGCACCCCCCCCCTCCTAGAGTTGGGAACAACTAGCACATATGTGCAAGGAGAACCTTTACCTTTTAGGGCAAAATAAATAGTATGATTTGATTTCATTTATTTTTACATTTAATTACACTAATATTTAATTAATGAAATATGACTAAAGTATTGCTCCCCAATTATTTAACAATTTCCTACTTCTGCTTATTAAAATTATTGAGTGGCAACTTCTGAGGGTCCTCAGAGCCCTACGTGTAAGAGTTGCATGTGATACTCATTCTAGAACAATGGTCTCCAACCTTGGCAACTTTAAGACTTCAACTCCCAGAGTTCCTCAGCCAACAAAGCTAGAGTTCAACAACTGTACCCTTTATGGTTTATGTGTCAGGGTTCCCCAAGGAAGTTTTTGTATACCGGTACTTCCTGTGTTTGTTTTCTGTGAAGCTGTTGCATACACTGAAAATGATATACTGTGTCTTCATAGACAAAACTGAAAGAGAATGTAATATTATCCACATCGTAATGTACATTGTCAGCCTGTATTATTAGGCTGAGGTGGCAAAGTGCATCACAGAATGGACACATTTAGAAAAATGGGTATTGCTGTAGGCTGAAAAAACAGCATGAGTTAAAGCCTAAACTTTTCCGAACAACATTACCTTGCACACAAGTAATGGTCTTAGCAGCATTTTTAATTTCCACAGAGCTGTTTCACAGCCTCACTGATTATTTTGGACAAGTCATTTAGTTTTCTCTCCCTCTCTGTAAGCACTTCATTACTTCAAGGAACGCTGCAAGGATGCATTAAAGTATTTGTGACATCAGATACTATGTTAATGGGTCTATATAACTTTGAGAGAAAGGAGAGTTGTGTGGAATGTGTTAGTGGAATACACACTTCGAATAAAACATCACCCTCAATCTATTGACTGCTCTTGCTTCAAGCCTTAATAAAAGTAAGCATCCTTCTGTAGTCCTAGAAACAAACAAATAAGTTCTCTGATTATCGGAAATGTTTGCCTTCTATAGGAAGGGAATAAGCAAAAGGTAATGGTTAGAATTAGATGAGGAAAGCAAATGTTTTAAGATAAAAAGAGTTACTTTGAAAAAAACCAGAATACCAATGCAATCTCAGGAATTCTCTTGATAAACCTATCACTGGCTGAACAGATATCCCCATACATCAGTGGTGGATTCCTACTGGTTCAGACCGGTTCGGCCAAGTAGGTAGTAGTAACTCATGGTAGTAACTCAGCCTGCCATGCCCCCGAACTAGTTCTATCAACATCTTGATTTTCGGTTCAGCACATACGCAGAACAATCTTCATTGCAATATATATATATATATATATTCCTTTTCCAATGTTGTGCTCATGCACAGACTTTTTTAGGCGCAAATGCGCACATGTGTGGAGTAAAATTTTTTGCACGCGGAACTGGCAGTAATGCCAGCAGCAACCCACCCCTACCATACATGCATGTCCAAAGAAAGCTCAGGCTGGTTTCGTGGATTAATAAAACACGCTAGCTGCAGCCTTTGGTAGAATGGATAAGTCATGTAGACCCCAAAGCTAATCATTCCGGGTTATAGAGGGGATTGATTTTAAACCCAAAGTGCATTTGTCTTGTTTTAGGCCAAATCAGCTGTTTTATTTAATTAGAAGAGACAAATACAGAGGATTAAAGTTCTATTTCTGCTACTGGCATAAATGCCGTGTGATGGGATTGCTCTAGGAATTCTAGAGAATTTGTCACATGCTAGAAAAAAGCATTCCTAGAAAAATGAAATATTCTAGGAATATTAAAATGCAGAGTATTATATTTCCTTGGATGAGAAATGGAGAAACATGTTTTTAGGCAGGAAGCAGACTCTCTCTTAATAGCCCCACCCTCCTTAATAGCCCACAGCAGATGTCCACACTTAAGAGTTAAAGAGATAGCTAAGTCTATTCATAGGCAAATGCCCTCACTCAAGAGCCAACAAAGGTAGGATTAGCCCTCTACCCATCTAGCAATAGAACTCACCACATGACACCTGGGAAGATTACATCACTTAGCAAGGCTCAACCAAGATTGGGACTCAAAACAAAACCTACAAAGTTACCCCTGCATGGCCCCATGGGAATGTGACAACCAATCAGAATAGAAGCTCAAATTCAAAAGCCCAGAGATGGCATAAAATCCAGGCACTCTCAGCATCTCTTCCCTTTTTCTTCGCCCAAGATCTTTAAGGCATGTGATCCTGTTCATCAATAAGCCTTCTTTCCAAGCAACTTCCATGAACCCAGTGTCTTTTTCCCCACTTGGAACTGAACTCAGATGGACATTTCTTCCAACTGAGTGAAGCAAGGACAGAAAGACACAGGTAGTTTTTAGCACGATCAGGCATTGCAGGTTTTTTACATCTTTCTTTCGACCCCGAACCGCCAAAAGGAAGAATTGGTAGTTTCCCCTTAGTCTTTGCAGTGATTGACAAGTTGTCCTGTCATTTGGACCAGGGACTTCTGACCATTGGCCACTGACTTACAGGGTATTACAGCTCATGAAAGCCTTTCCATAAAATGTATGGGCCAGAAAAGGGGCTACCAGACTCCTGACTTTTTGCTACTATAAACTAATACTTCTTTCAATGTCAGAAAGGACAGACTGAATATTATAGCCACTGTGTAAACCAACATTTACATATGTAGTGTTATTTTTTTTTTTTAGAATCTTATGGATGACCTCTTTAAGACTGAAACTATTTCACAAATAATTTCAGTGGTAACAGGGCACATACGACCTTTATACTAGTATACTACTACTTCTAGGTTTCTTTAGAAGGAACAGACAATTAGTTGTCCATTGTTATTCCCTCCTTCAATAAATGTCTTATTGTCTTTGGTCAGTCATCCAGGTCATAGTTGTCCCAAAGGGGCTTTCTTTTAAAAAGGCAACTGGGCTTTTTTGTTTTTCCTAGAAGATGTTTTGCTTCTCATTTAAGAAGCTTCTTCGGTTCTGAGACTGAATAGTGGAGAATGGAAGCTTTAATATTCCTTGCAGCCATGTGGTTGCTAGTGTTTATCTGTGCTCTCCAATTGCCTTTTGAAAGAAAGCACCTTTGGGGTAAATCTCTTATTCTCAATTTGTCAGAAGGTCTTTAGAATCTTAGAATTAGATAAAACCAATTACAGTTGGTTTATGAATAAGATCCTGCTGCAGGTAGGTTGATAATAAATCAGAATATTTCAAGATTAGCTTGTATGTCATCTATGCAGCATATTGACTTCACTTAAATTTATTCACAACTCCAGAGTAAAAACTGATTTTTGCACCAACTGTTTTTTGCAATGTGTTTTGGAGTCACAAGAGGGCATCCCCAAATCTATCGATAATGACATGATAATGCACAGGAGTTTAGGAAGGTGGGAGGTTGTAATGATCTTAAAAGTCATAAAGAAAGGTGAGAATTTATTCTTCCAAGAGCATTTAGTAATCTGTTGCTGCTCAAATATTGGATTGTTTCCCAGAATCTCAGCCAATGTGACCATAGGAGGAAATAAAACAGGAAAGGGTGGGTTTGTTTTTTTTGTTTGTTTTTTTTGCGATTATGGAACCATGTTTTTCAAACTAAGCTCTTGGACTCAAAATATTGTTCTTCCCCACATAATAGTATGATTGATCATTGATCTTCAGTTATGACCTCTATAATCTATTTTTACAGAGCAGTCACATCTTTTCATTATTATATCTGAATCTTAAAATTGAATCCATATATTAAAGAAGCAGTTCCTATGGTATTTCTGTCTAAAGGCAACTAATTCTTCATCATCCCTTTTAAGATTTTTGTCTTCCATGCTTACACTTATAGTAACTGTCAGGATGATTTAAGACTGCTAGAAAGAGAGCTTCTTGTTTTATGATTTGTTCGGAAAACCTTTGACTGTGGATATATATTTCAGGATTTATAAGTCACAGAAATATTACTTTTGAGGGTTCTAATCTTTTCTTCAGAGATATAGGACTATGTCTTGAGGATCTGCATGATTTGTGATTTTGTATGTATGCTGTATCATTAACCCATTCAGTTAATGTGTACTTTCTTCTACTGGCTCCCCAGGAAAAGTGGCAAATAGCAGCAAAATTATAGAAACGGGAGAATTATTTTGGAGGAGGCAGCCGTTAGGGAACAATAGTTGCATTTGACATTGCTTTGACTTAATAGTAATAATCCATCAGATAGAAATACTTGAATACTATCATTAAAAATCTGCTTTGGTTCTTTCATCCTCCGGCATTATGTACTCCCACTACAAAGGAAAGATGAGATGTAGTTAACTCCTCCATGTGTCAAGAATACTATTGATAGAGATGTCCAGAGAACCTGATGCTGTTATATGAAGTTTAATATGCTTTAAATATAATCCAATTATCATGCTCATTGTAGGAAACTACCCTGAATGCCATTGGTCCTTCAACAAGGAGTAGGAGATCTCCTAAATTTTATAGAAACTTCCTTAAAATGAAAAGACTGGATATGGACATCACATTGGTATAAACTAACTTGGAAAGACTTGCAGTATAATATCAGTGCTTCCAATGAATGTGTTATTATTTTAGTCCATGGTAATTTATAACCTCTTGGCATTACAGACATAGTTGACTCTGAACCTGTCCAAGAGGCCACACCTTTGAAATAATATCAATGCATGATTATCCTTCATTACCTTATTATTTTTTCCATCTAAGTAGTTAATTTTTAGCCTTAGATCTCAACCTGAATAAGTGAAAGGCAGTTATATTCACGTGCAGTAACAGATTGTAATGCTGCTGGTACATTATGAAAAATACAAGAAAACCATTTATATTACTGCCAATATCAGTCTCTTTTCCATGTGTATCAAATAAGCCCCTGTTAGTTTTCTGCTTGATATAATTACTTATGTGTTTATAATTGTGTTTGCCAGAGTGGGAAAGCGGGGATTGAATCAAATAATTAATAGTATTTTTATCCTTTACACATGTGCACTTGGATATAGTTATATTTAATAAGTAACTATAGCTCATTTAAATTCAACTTCTCCCTACATTAGCTTTTTACTTTGGTGACTAGTACTATATTTAGACAGACAGAGGAAATATCACAGAGGCAGCAATAGTGAAAAATTGAAGACAAAATTATCTGTGTTTTGTGATCTATCTAATGCCCCAGTAAGTCAGATTGCTTTACAGGTATATTATTGGTAATAGCAGTAGACTTATATACCGCTTCATAGGCCTTTCAGGCCTCTCTAAGCGGTTTACAGAGAGTCAGCATATTGCCCCCAACAATCTGGGTCCTCATTTTACCCACCTCGGAAGGATGGAGGGCTGAGTCAACCCTGAGCCGGTGAGATTTGAACCGCTGACCTGCTGATCTAGCAGTAGCCTGCAGTGCTGCATTTAACCACTGCGCCACCTTGGCTCTAATTTATTAAATTTATATGTAGTCTCATACCCAACATTTCTGGATGATTTACAGTTGTTAAAATGTTTAAAACGGGGGAGGGAGAGAGGGGGAGGAAGGAAGGGAGGAAGGAAGGAAAAGTAGGAAAGGGGGGAAGAAAGAAGGAGGAGGGAGGGAGGAAGCAAGCAAGCAAGCAAGGAAGGGAGATTTCTGATGATCTTGCCAGCTTCCCACAAGGATACTGGGAGAAGTTGGAAGGAAGTTAGAAGTTATTTCCTCTCCCATTGCTTTTTTGCCTGTCCCTGGTCATTCTAGTTTTTTTTTTTTAAATAAGGAAATATCTCAGTTGTTTTAATACTAACTAAATGAAAAGTCCCAATCTACATTCTAGCGTACATTATCTCAAACAACAACATAATGAGGTGAATCAATATTGGTTATGATGATGATGATTCCAAACCCTATGCCATATATATTTGGAAGTACAATAATGCAGTAAGGATCTTTATTTGTTGAATTAGTTCTATTTTAAGTAAATATTCAGATCCCTTTTTTCTAAGTGTCAATAAAATAATATATATGAACAGTTGTTTTTGCTTGGATTTAAAAAAAATAAACTTAGCAAGCAACTGAGTAGAATATAATTTACTGTATATGATTGGAAAAGGATTCAACTTATTGTTTGCAGGGGTGTTTCATTGAGGAAAATGGTAACATGGTCAGCATGGTTTGGACTGAAAGGAACAGAAAGATGAAACATTCTAATTAATTCAGCTAGGTAATTGTCTTTGTATGAAAGCAAACATTTGTAAATCTTTAACTCTTTAAATCACGTTTAAAAGTCTGTGCAGTCACTTGTGAACCTTGGCAGGTGCATCATAGAAAGTAAGGTTTAATTGGATGTTAATCCCATATTCTAGTTACCGGTACTTTAATGTTGTGCAGAAAGTCAAGACACTCTTGCTTTCTACTGGATACCTGCTGTGCAATATGAAACCAGCCCTGAGCAACCTTTGAAACAGCAAACTGAACAAAGGAAAATACACAGTCAAGCTCAGTATTATGCAGTGCCTGAACAGAAACAAGTGGAAGCACCTGCTAGCTTTTGGTCTGTGTGTTAGGGAGAAGAAGAAAAAAGGATTGGTATAAATTGAAACAATTCACTGTAAGGAGTGCTGTAAAAAAATGTTTGATGGAGCCGAAATGTCAAATTGACTGGAGGATAAGTTATCTAGGTAGTGCACAGGTGTAGAATGTGTACAGAAGCCTCACTTTCAGTCCCTGATCTCTGCAGGTATGACTGTGATAGAAGAAGAAATTCTGCTCAATAGAGGATACTTAACAATGTACATTAGTAGTCTGACCTTGAACCGAGTAGCTTTCTACATTTACTTCCTACAAACATTTTCTGTCATGCTCTAATATCAGAATATTTTCTATTCAAGATGTGAAATAGCCATGACTGATATTTGATATGAAATAGAAGATGTTTAAGACAGTAGATTTGGTAATATAGAAAATCAAGATATTTTTCCTAAAAAATCAATATAATGTCAAATATACTTTACTTAAAGGCCAATTGCTGCCTCTTATTTCAACTGATCTCTTGCTTTGGCTATTTGCCACAGATTTGGCAAATAGCCAAATAGGGAACCAACTATGCCACCATAAGCTTCTGTTAAAAAAGGTGGCTAACAATCAAGCAACAACTAAATAAATGGATGCCAACCCATTAATTATTGAAACAAAGGAACAAGCACATCTTGGAGCAAGAACACCCAGAAATTTGGATGAATTTTCTGCCAGAGATTTTCCTAAAGCTTCAGCTTGCCACTGCAAAAAAGAACAGTTTCCTTGTATTTCACATATAGTTTGCAATAAAATCTATTTAGCTCTAATCCTTTTCTTACACAAAACAACCTTGAATACAATAATCCCAGATTAGGTAATCTTTGCGCTCCAAATGCATGGAGTACATATTCTATCATCCAACAACAATGCTAACAGAAATAACACAAACTAAAATTCAGCAAATTTGGGTATTATATTTATATTGTGGAAGGCTGCCTAAATAACAGCAAAAACCAAAGATACATTCTGCCCAATTATAATGGCTTATTACTGTAGAGGGAATCCTTGATTAACCAGGACTTATTCAGTGACTATTCAAAGTTATGGTGGCACTGAATGAATCCTTGAACAATCAGTCCTTGAAGTTCTGGCCATCCCAGAAGGCTAAATGGAGACAAAACAATGAAAGAGTCTCACAGAAAAGCACATGTAGTTTTATTCTCCATAGACTTGAGAGTAGGACAAGACCAGAAGGTGGAAGGTTTATAGAAGGAGATTCACACTTGAAATAAGAAAAAATGTATTGACAGTGAAAACTGTTAATGGAACAGCCAGCTTCCTGGAGTTGGGAGTGATCATATCACTGGAAGTTTTTAAATAAAGTTTGAACAGGCATTTGGCTAAACAAGGATGTTGAACCAGAAGACCTCCAAGGTCACTTTCAGCCCTGCCAACATCATTTTTGTCTTAAGTTCACCAGATGTAGATATACTAACATCTTGCCTAAGAAGAAAAACAATTTCCTGACATCAGTAAGGATAGCTTGCTGGTTTCCTAATCACAGGAAGATTACATTAATATTTCCAAGAATTTTACTAACTGTAATGCTTAAATATTCAGTTTTAAGTCTATATTGCTATATGTATTTTGCATTGCAAATTTCATGGCAAGATTTAATAGCCATAGCAATAGCACTTATATACCGCTTCACAGTGCTTTACAGCCCTCTCTAAGCAATTTACACAAGAGTCAGCATTAGCTGATGAACTCTGCATGTTCCAGTATTTTTCCCTGCAGTCGAGATCATAAATAGTTTGGGGAAATGTAAATTGGACGAGTTCTCATTACAATACCATTAAAATGTAAAGTGAATATTTGTCTCCCATTGCTGTGTAGCAGACAACCTGGGATTCCTGAACAGAGCTTTGTAAGAAAAACATATTTGAAAGAAGCATCTATGCCTGGAAGCACTCAGAGTGACATTGCATACATCATGATGTCATTATGCAAATTACATGAATTATGTAATTAAATGTTTATGCAGTTACAAAATTACACAGTTTGGGTTCTTCGTATGGTGATTTGTGACAACTGTAATGTTATTTCCCTTTCCCTACCCTATATTAATTCTCCCTGGAAAGGAGATTATTAGAAATAGTTAATACTCTCCTGTTCTAAGACTATCTCCAGTTAGCAAAGGCTGTATACTCTTCCTTTATATAATCAATATATATGTTGAATATGTATTAAAGAAAGATGGGATAGAATAAGACGAACATGGTTTTAAAATCGGAGGAAGAAAGATCAATAGCCTGCACAATGCTGGCAGTAAAAAAATCCAAATTATCTGTAAGCTCTAGTAATAACAGTTAGGGAGGTCAGTGAAAAAAATAGGATAAAAATCAAATGTACGGAAGACCAATCTAATGAAAACAGATAGAAAAACCAACACTAGAACTGACAGTAGAGATATTGAAGTGATGGATAGTGCCTGCCTTTTAGAATCAACTTTGGCGAGCACTTTGATGGAGCGCAGGAGTTCATGGCTTCCATGACAGCCATGGGCTTGGCCCAAGTAATCCGGGGCCCGACTCACTCGGCGGGTCACACGCTCAACCTTGTATTTCTCTCGGAGCAGTGGAGTTGTGATCTTGGTTTGAGGGGTAGTGAGATCCCTGTCCAATGTTCCCTCCCTTCTCTGTGGCTGCTCCGGCCCTCTGGAACGAGCTCCCCGTGGAGATTCGAACCCTCACCACCCTCCAGGCTTTCCGCAAAGCCCTTCAAACCTGGCTCTTCCGACAGGCCTGGGGCTGATGAGTTCTTGTCCCTGCTCGAATGGTATGGCTGCTGATTGTTTTTAAATTGTGGTATTGCTTTTTGTCCATGTCTTTTCCTATTTGTATCCCCTCCCTCCCCTGACTTGATTTGTGAGCCGCCCTGAGTCCCTTCTGGGAATAGGGCGGCATAGAAATATAATAAATTCAATTCAATTCAATTCAACTTTAAAGGGACAAGCTATCAAGAAAAATCTGCAGATTAGCACTTGGTAGAGAGGCAGGCATCAAAATGAAGGTATTTGTATAATCTGATGTGTCTATACCTACAAAGATTAGAATTATGTAAGCCAATGATTCTCAACCGTTTCTTCACCATGGACCCCTTTAAATACCTTTTGTGGCCAGGGACCATGGCCACGGACCACCAAGACTTAACTCAAGATTTAAGTCATAACATTTCTTGAAATCTCCGTGGACCCCCTGTGATGACATTGTGCCCCCCCCCAGGGGTCTGCAGACCTCTGGTGTAAACTACGCTAGTCCCTGTGACACTCTGTGGAAGTGAAAGTTAAGCTTTGAAATCCCAAAGGTGCTTTTTTTCAAGAGGCAACTGGACTTTCTTGTTTTTCTTTGAAGACATTTCACTTCTTATCCAAGAAGCTTCTTCAGCTCTGACCGGATGGTGGGTAATGGAAGGATTTATATTACTTGCAGACAGTTGGTCATTTGCATTCTTTCTGCAGAGTCATGGAGGCCACTTGGAGGTTTATCACTGTCCTCGGGGTCACATTAGTGCAAATGAGTGTGGAGCCTTCTTGGAACTACTGAAAGGACTGTGTTGTAGAGTTGAGATAGATGATGTCATATCCCTCCTTCTCTGTTAAGAGAAGTCTATTCAATTTTGACATAAATGTCCTCTTTGACCCCTCTTTCAAACCAGTGGTGCTCTCTGGTCAAAATGTGGACTTCATTGTCTTCAAAAGAGTGCCCTTTATCTTTTAAATGCAAATGGCTACTGAATCTTGTCCTGGTGGCTTTGTTCTCCTACATTGTGCCATGCATTTGAAGTTTTGAAGAAGCAGAATAGAAAGAGTATTGACATTTTTAAACTTTGAAGATTCCTGAGAATACTGTGGGCAACAAAAGTGTGTGGAGGACAGAGGTGGAGGAAAGGTGAAGGATAAGGGAAAAAGCAAAATTGCTGTAATTAACAAGAAAAACTGAACAATGGAAATCCTTTATTAAAGCGTCCAAATAGTATAGCTCTTAGTTTCCTCTCTGCAAAAGTAGAACTCTTTATTTGAGGCAGCAAAAATTAAATTTGATTTGCTTTCTTACCCAAGGGAGAGGAATGAAAGCTTCATGGGGTTTCTTACTGGGCAGAGTACAGAATTACTCTGTTTTTGCTTCTAATTGCAGCAGGAAGGAGAATAAATCACTTTTTAATAGCTTGTGAGAAGTATGTTGTTGCATAGGAATGTGTATTGTGTGTGCATTGTGTTTTTAGGAAAGGTTATGTGTTTGTGCATGCTCTGATTTCCATTGACAGATGGCCCTTCAGAATTTTGATCTGCTACCTCTAGAGTGCAACTCAATTGATAAATTGACAAGCAAAAGGGACTTCTAGAAAATTCAGTAAATGATTGTTGTCCTCCTTCTCCATTATCATTGCTTACATATCGTATTAATCACAGCAACAAAGGTCCACAAGCCAAGAATGATAGAGGTGTGTCAAAGTAGTTACAGCACCGTCCATGCAAAGGTAAACATTTGTTCATTCCTCTTTCCAAGAAATGGTAATCAAGTGAAGTAATTAAAACCCAGTATTTAAAAGCTGCTCTTTTCCTTCTTTTTCTTAAAAATGAAAAATTGTAATCAACAAGAGAGAAAATACTGTGTTTTGTGCTTTCTTCTTACTACTCTTTCAGAAAAAACAATGTTATTTTATTCAATAGTATTCTGAGCTTTGTAAGCAGTAAAGGTTTTGGTAAGAGGTGGCAAGTCCTATCCTGTCTTTCAAATGTAATTGCTCTTAAGCTTGGCATTGTAGCTGTACTGCAAATCATTCCTAAACATGTTTGTTGTTCACCATTTGTTAGATATTACAGATGTTTGAGAGAGATGTAATCAATTATTTATCCTATTGGTAATAAAAAATAAATCAGTTGAAAAGACTGATTCTGACTTGGTCTTGTCTATATTTGATTAGTTTCTAATTCAGTTCAATTCTATCTGAAAACCAAACCTTACTCCTTGCCAAATTTCACTATTAATGCCCATATCTCTGAGATTTGGCAATTGTTGTTGAGTGAGATGCAGGGAAAGTGGGTCTAGCCTTGGATAATGATGAATAAGAGACTTACCTTGAAATCCCAGATATAGAATAGAATAATTGAAATAATTTCAGTAAAACTAAAACCCAGAGATTGGTCTTTGGGAAGTCTGAATGTATGTGGTTGAATGCTAGTTACATGAAGAAGATACAAAGTTAAAACCTTGATTTCTCCAGGTAAAAGCCCCTATACAAAAACCTAATGGCTACTGTGACCAAATACGAAAATAAGATGGAAGATGGACTTAGTATAAACTAGTTTCCCATGTTCTTATGTTCAAGAGATTTTGATGTGTTCTTTGACAAAGGTTGCTCCTTCTATTTTAAACAAGAAATTGTAAGACCACTTCAGAAGATTTCCTCGACCCCTAAATAAAAATGCGTAAAATGATAAATGCTTAACTATTTTTTCACAAATATTTCAGTTTTCAGAATGATTTAAGAATTGAGATAGCCAAAAATTATGGGAAATTCCATAGTGTTTTGTTCAGGGCAAGGAAGGCAATAAGCTCCACTTGATATTTTTCAAAAAGATAAATGTTTGATGATATTTCTCTTGTTTTCTTTTGAAGCACTTTCTGCACAGCTGCAGCTGCCTGATGTAAACATGTGTTTCTCCTGATTTTATAGCATAATCACAAGGAGAGAAAATTAAATATTAAGTGAGGGGGGGAAGAAGCAACTGAACGGGAGGGTTTTCAGTCAACTAATAGAATCTTAGTAAATATATTTTCTCGAGAAAAAGGAAAACTGCTGATTTACTGGGTAAAAGTAAAGAATGTGTGGCACAAAAAACAATTGTTGATGTCTGAACAAAATATTAATTAATGATCCATCTTGTAAGGGAACTAGAACGTAATGAATTTGAGTATGTGCATTTTCATGTGACCAATTAGCAGGTAATAGAAATCCTTCTTTTGTATCTCTCCATAAATGAAATTATACAGAGTCCTGGCTAAGCCTGTTCCTTATTGAGGTTTACATACATTATCCAAGATCCATGAAAAAATTAATGGGTTTTTATAAATGGGAAGGGTCCTAAACTTGTCGAAAATATAATTGTGGTAATTTTGTGCTGAAATCATCGCTCTGTAAAAGACAATATAGTTACTAATAAGTGCTTCTTGTTAAATTTCCTGTCTTGTTAGCAGAGAGGTTTCAACAGTTCTAAAGTTCATATAGTAATAGATTTAGGAACAATTTCATATTCCTTAATAAAATAACTGTACTCTGTAGAAAATAATGCAGTTCAAGCCTAAAGAAATTGTAGAGCCCCGTTATTTTCCTGTTCCAAACTATGTAAAATTTAGTTGCAAAAACTGCATGACTCATAAGGAGGTGTCATATGTTAACAGCAAGATTACAAATACTATTAATTTACAAGCACAAAATAGTTAGATTAAGGAATATTGCTAAGTAATATTTCAGCAACAATTCTTAATTAGAAAATGCAATTCATTCAATTCCACTACTCAGTTTTGGCATTTGAAAGAATGTTTTAATATGTACAGCACTTCATAAATAATTTTAAACAGAAGATAATGATGAAATTGTTGGTAATAATAATAATCATTATCATCACAGCTTTTACTTAATTTAGAACTTGCTTCTAGAAAATGGCGAAATGGTTTTCTGTTAGAAGAAAAACGTAACTGCTAAACAGAATCCACAGTCTGCTTAATATTGTTTCAAAGATAGAGTGAAAAGCATTTTCCATACTAATTGATTAATTAAGCCACCAAACCCTCTAACACTTTTAAGATAATGTATTATTGCATTAGGCAGAACAGCCAGCTTTAGAAATGACAATGGAGATATCAAAGTGGTAGATAGCTTCTGTCTTTTATGATCAACCATCAACAGTAAAGGAACAAAGAGTCAAGAAATACATAACAGACTTAGCACTTGATAGAAGAGCCATGAAGCCCTTGGAAAAGATATTCAAATGCATGATAAGTCTATATCTATAAAGGGTGGGGGAGAGCGGAAATCACATAAACCATGATATTCCATGTAACACTCTATGGAAGTAAAAATTGAATATTCAAATAAATCAATCCAGAGTTCTCACCCAGGTCACAGACTACTTTAATTTAGACAAATTATGTAAAGACCTAACTCTGGAGATGTCTATAATATTGGAAAGGTAGAAGGAAATGTGAATGGTCTCAGTTGCAGGGACCATGATTGCACTGTTGGAAGACCTTTAAAGACCAGTTTGAGTCAGATAACCATGAAGAAAATCTGTGTGGATGCTAGGAGTCTACACTGACTTGATGGTATTGTCTGTCAATCAATCAATAATGCCTATTTGCCATTCAGTGTCATCAATTGTTTAGTTGCTATGCAAATATTTTTAATATATTTTTTACATTTTGATAAATAATTTTAAAGAAGATATCTGAGGATGATGTTAACATCAAAATATGATTTTATTGAAATATTTCAGATTATTAAATTATACCTTATTAGAGGTAGAACTCAAATCACTAAGAATATCTGACTGATGTTATAACAATATATTAACTGAAAGGCACATGGGGAAAATACATTTGCATCTTAATTAAGTAACCTCAGAACTTTTCTATGAAATAATGTGTGTTCTAGTTTGAGATGTGTTCTCAGTCCCTGGAAAAGCTTCTTGGAAGTACTTGAACATTCCCTTTGCAAGGAGTTGCTTGGCCTAGTTTGAATTTTTCAACCATTATCCTTAATATATCGAGCTTATATTATATTACATTCTATTATCAAATTATATAATACTAACTGGATACCCATGCTTCACAACAAAACCATGTGATAAGGAGAAATTGGCTCAGGTGGTTGGTGATTGAAACACATAAGGGAATATTGCTCCCACCGCCTTGAGTCCATATGTGGAAGGCATAAACATTTTGGTGAGGTACTGACATTTAGTATTGTAAGGAACCCCAGACCGCTCCTGAGTGAACGTCTGCCAGTTTGAACTGAGGTAACAGAATGTGAGGCAACTGGCAGTTGGAACAGAGTTCTTTTCAGGTGGGAAGGGGGAGTAGAACTCCTTAACATCAGAACATGTTAATTACTATATAAGAAATACTAATGATCTGATGGTCATTTCGAAAAATACTTTCTTAGCAAGCATTTAGAAGCTAAGAGGAACATATGTGCCAAATTTCAAGTTTGTAGGCTTTACGGTTCTGGATATTTCGTGGTGAGTGGTATTTGCCTTTTATATATATAGATTAAGATGATCCCAAAATACCAGACATGCACAGCTTGGGGGAAAAATAAGCTAAAGTTGTGGCTGTCAAACTTTCAAACTTTCCAATGAAAGAAACATATCTTCCAGAAATTCTTCAATGAGAAATTCAGAACCATAGTTCAGTATATAGACTTTTTACAGTTACCAATTGGGAAAATTATTGACCTTGATGTATTTTTCCCTTATAATATCCTCTAGCTAGCAATGGCTAAGAGGCTTATAAGATGGGAGAGATGCTATAGGTGTCACAGTTGGAGAGTCCAGAGCCCCACATTTTCAGAAATAAAAGTTTTCATGCTTTTTTGATGTCAAACTTTATCCCTTTACAATAATTTTATAACAGTTAAAAAGCCACAACTGCTTAAGAAAGATCTATTAGTACAAAAAACAATCTATGCTTTCTATTGGTCACTTAAAAGTAGACAAACCTTACTCTTGATGTGCAAATTTTGAACTGAAACAGATTCAAAATTGATGAAGTATCTGAGAGTATTTTCCAAATTAAAATATTAGTGCAAATATAGCAGAACGTCATGAAACTAAACAAGAACACATCATATTAGTTAAACTTTCAAATTTTGTTTTATTTTAATTAGAGAAGCTGCTAAAAGTTTCTATACAAGAGATAAATGAATTTTTATTTTTGAAAAAAGGCTGCATTAAGCAGTTGTGTTAGAATTAGCAGTATTAATTTTTATGACAAATAAAAAGTTTTAATAGATCTAACAGAAGGCATTCTATAGCTGAAAAGTCTCCACAACTAGATTCAATCAATCTGCATATATTTGCTTCCTATATAGAGGAATCAAAATGAAGATATTTTCACACTTCTTGTTGAGTTACAAGTTATTCCTCAAAATAAAAACTTCCTGGATCAGAAAAGGTTGTCTCAGAAAAACATCTAGAAATGTGGTTTATCACTTGCTCTGTAGTTAGAGGTGTTTATTGGGAAGCTGGTTTTACATTTGATTCAAAATCTGCCAGATTTGTGAACATATACATATTTTTTTTCTTTTATGTAACTGTTAAAAAACATATAAACCCAAATCCACAGAGAAGCTTTGAATTATTTCTGGCCAGAAGGAGATTCTATTTTTTCTGTATAACCAAAATGGCAAGGATAAAATGTCTTTTTTTCTTCTTTGCCTTCAAAAATAGTTGCTGAGCCAATTTATTTTGCGAGCTGGAAGGCAGTAGGGGTGGATATTTTTTAGAAATGATTTGTGTCATGGACTTGTAAAAAGTCCATCAAGAAAATGATGGTTAGCTTGTTGAAGTAGTAAAGTAACAGATAACTTGGATAGAAAGTCCCAGAAGACTTGAAGAATGTTGTAAGTTATCCACTAATACATTTACCCACAAAATAAATGGAACAAGTCAGAAAAAATAATGTGATTGTAACTTTTACAGCAGGTATATTTATGAGAGACAGGTATATTCTTGGATATTACAGTAATTCCATCAATTGTACATAAAAATGGGTTTGCAGTTAGAATAAACTAGCTTACAAAGAAATGCAGATACAAGAAAAAAGGTATTATAAGGCAATGTTTTATTCCAGTTTGTATTTTCTAGACATGGTTTTATTTGTATGTTCAGCTTTGCAAATTTGCAGTAAAACATTTTCAGCAGTTAAATAATATGAATATAATTTTATAGGCATCCATATTTTATTTGGCAATTCTCCCCTCCTCCCCCCAATAATAAAATATTAGCTCAGCAAGGCACAGGAAATTTTCGTAATGGCATAAGTTCTATATAATATAAACTTCATTGAAACAAGTTTTATTAAACTACATTTTTCTCTATATGTAGATAAGTTAAAATAAAATACATCCAGGAATTCAGATTAAAGTTTGTAAACATGTTAATTGCACTTCAGTACATATCTGAACACTTCAATTCACTGTCAAAATGAAATCTGATCTGACATTTAGATTGATAGGCACAGTATGAAGTTTATGCAAAACATTTCCATCCATCACTCTCCATCCACCTTGGAACAACAACAAAGAGTGCCTTCAAGTCAATCTTGACCTCTGGCAACTGCCTAGACAAGCCTATGGTGTTTTCCAGACAACAATTTCATAAGTGACTTCCCACTGTCTCCTTCTTAAGGCTAAGAAAGAGAGTGACTGGCCCAAAGTGCTCCAGTTGTTTCATGGCTAATATGAGCCTAGAACCTAAAGTCTCCTGGTTCTTTTTAGCCTTATGGCTTGATCACTGCATGAATGTTGCCCTCCTATATCTATCTATTGTATTCAATTCAAAAAAGTCTTTAAATTGCCCATTAAATATCTTGGGTAGTAAATAAGTCCACATTGGAAGGATAAAGTATGTGAATTCTTTTATCTGTATCATGTGTACCCAGATTGGCTTCCTAAAGAGGTCTCTTGCTAATAGCAATAGCACTTAGACTTACATACTGCTTCATAGTGCTTTTCAGCCCTCTCTAATCCGTTTACAGAGTCATCATATTGCCCCCCAAAATCTGGGTCCTCATTTTACCAACCTTTTTAAGGATGTAAGGCTGAGTCAACCTTGAGCCACTCAGAATCGAACTCCTGGAGTGAACAGCAAGTTAGCCTACAGTACTGCCTTCTAACCAATGCACCACCACAGATCTTCTGCTAAGACCCAGAATTCATCATTACATGTTCACATTAGCTATAAACCTAAGAGATGGTTGCAGATATAGATCTGTAATATGGAGTTAATTAAATAGATCTACCAAATCATGGTAAGATTTACTAAGTCGGAGTAGATAGAGATAGTTCTATAAAGTGTGGAAATTAATTCTATGGAGAGAGAAAAAAATTCAGTTATCAGCATTGCTTCAACATTTGAAGTACCATATATATCAGATACAGTGTTTTGAGGCTGCAGTGCATGCTGATTAGAAAATTGCGGTTGTTATTAATTGCTGGTTCCAGAAAAAAATCGAGCAGTAATTTCATTCCTCACTATATCTACAGAACATGTTTGTCAAAAACCTATACAATTTAACCATGTGCCATCACTGCATACTTAAACAATATTATAAATATTGGAAACTACATTCATTGGCATCACTGTTAATAATTATCTTACTTTATAACAGTAAATAGTGATTTTTATTTTTATCACTACTTTCCATGTAATTATGAGATTTATCAGTTTCATAACCTGCCAAACTGAAAACTCAATCCATATCCCCCAGCAAGGAAGGAAGGAAGGAAGGAAGGAAGGAAGGAAGGAAGGAAGGAAGGAAGGAAGGAAGGAAGGAAGGAAGGAGACTACTCTTGATTAGTTCATCAACTAGGAAACCTAAAAAAAAAAAAGTTTGAGTATGAAAAGCTTTCAAACTTTAATAGAATTTGTATGCCGCCCACTCCCTAGGGACTCTGGGCAGCTCACAACAAGTAAAAGCATTTAAAACATTTAAAATTACAGAATTAAAATCAACACAACATCCATTCCATCAAATGAGGCTGGAAGTTAATCAACAGCCCCAGGCCTGCTGGAACAGCCAGGTCTTGGTGGCTTTATGGAAGGCCGGGAGAGTGGTGAGGGTCCGGATCTCTGCAGGAAGCTCGTTCCACAAGGCCGGTGCAGCTACAGAGAAGGCCCTCCCTCGGGGAGCCGCCAACCGGCATTGTCCGGTCGACGGCACCCGGAGGAGGCCCAACCTGTGTGATCTTATTGGTCGTTGGGAAGTAAATGGCAGGAAGCGGTCTCTCAGGTAGCCAGGTCCAATACCATGTAGGGCTTTAAAAGTAACAACTAGCATCTTGAAGCGGGTCCGGTGACCAATAGGAAGCCAGTGCAGCTCACGGAGGATAGGTGTAACATGGGTGTACCTCGGTACACCCATTATCGCTCGCGCGGCTGCATTCTGGACCAGCTGTAGTCTTCAGACACTCTTCAAGGGCAGCCTCATGTAGAGTGTGTTACAGTAATCCAGTCTTGAGGTGACGAGGGCGTGGGTGACCATTCAAAGTGCCTCCCGGTCCAGATAGGGCCGCAACTGGTGCACCGGCGAACCTGGGCAAAGGCCCCCCTGGTCACAGCCGACAAAAGGTCTTGTTTAGCTTTCCAATTTATTTGCTTTGTACTGCACCAGAATGCCCCATTCCACTTTTCTTCTTACCTATCCTAGGATTTAAGGGAGGTAGTCAAATAGGATTTAAGGGAGGTAGTCTTTCAAAGAGGCAGAGGAACTAGAGATCAAATTGCTAGCATACGCTAGATCATGGAGAAAGTTAGGGAGTTCCAGAAAAACATCTACTTCTACTTCATTGACTAAAGCCTTTGATTGTGTGGATCACAATGAATTGTGGCAAGTTCTTAAAGAGATGGGAGTACCAGACCATCTTATTTGTCCCTTGAGAATCCTATATGTGGGTCAAGAAGCAACAGTGAGAACTGGACACGGAACCACTGATTGGTTCAAAATTGGAAAAGGAGTCCGGTAAGGCTGTCACCCTGCCTAGTTAACCTTTATGCAGAGGAGGGGTGGGTTCTGGCCAGCATTAGTGCCAGTTCCTTCATGTGCATGCTTGGACAATGGAAATGGAAATTATTCTGACCATGCACAGAACTCAAAAAAAAAGAGATGGTGGCAGTGACAGCAGCAACCAGGGAACCAATTCAGGGGTGTGGCCAGCCTGGGTCACTGCTGGTTCTGTGACCCAGGCTCACATACAACTATTGGTTTGGCCAAATTGGTAGGAACCCACTTCTGATGCAGAGCACATCATGAGAAAGATGGGGCTAGATGAATCTAAAATTGGAATTAAGATTGCCGGGAGAAATATCAACAACCTCAGATATGCAGATGATACCATTCTAATGGCAGAAAGTGAAGAGGAACTAAAGAGCCTCTTGATGCAGATCCAAAGTTGGCTTGGAACTCAACATTAAGAAAACTAAGATCATGGCATCCAGCCCTCTCAATTCCTGCCAAATAGATGGAGAAGAAATGGAGGTAGTGAAAGATGTTATTTTCCTGGGCTCCAAAATCACCACAGATGGGGACTGCAGCCAAGAAATTAAAAGACCCTTGCTCCTAGGGAGGAAAGCTATGACAAATCTAGACAGCATACTAAAAAGCAGAGAGATCATCCTGCCAACAAAAGTGCTTATAGTCAAGGCTATGGTTTTCCCAGTTGCAATGTATAGCTGTGAAAGTTGGATCATAAGAAAGGCTGAGCACCAAAGAATTGAGAGAATGAGGTGGCTGGATGGAGTCACTGAAGCAGTCAGTGTGAGCTTAAATGGACTCCAGAGGATTATAGAGGACAGGAAGGCTTGAAGAAACGTTGTCCATGGGGTCATGATGGGTTGGACATGACTTCGCAACTAACAACAACAACAGGAAGTCAAAGAAAATTTAATTTTGCAACCTCTAATTCAATGTTTCTCAACATTGGCAACTTTATCATGTGCAAACTTCAACCATACAGGTTTGTGGGATTATGGGAGTTGAAGTCCATGTATCTCAAAGTTGCCAAGGTTGAAAAACACTGTTCTAATTGGAAAATGTACCTTCAGACAGGGGTTGGGGGAGGGGGGGAGAAACTATGTAAGTTTTAAAGATGCTTTTGATTTGATCCTCAGGACTAGACTATGGAAATTAAAAGAAGATCAATGGATGGGGAAATAACTGAACATTGTGGATGCTCTCTAACTGATCAGGTTAAGGGAGCACTAGTTGACAATCTCAACATGTTCCTTGTGATTGCAGGCTGGCAACCATGAAAATAATTATACATCATTTTTAAAAACTGCTATGAAGAATGGGGAAGTGAAAACAGGGTTGTGCGAAATATCAGAAACATGTTCACCAAAATGTTTTAAGAATTATTCCTTTAAGATTTATTTTCCTAAACATCTCTGTGCTTCATTTTGGTCTGCTGATAACTCACTCTGACAGAAGCATCATTCCTTTTTGTTAAATAAGCAATATTTTCACACCTTGGTATATAGAGACATTAGCAGGCTGCGTTTTTAGTGAAATATGGTGGAGATAAATAGGTATCTGGGTTTAAATCCTCACTCAGCCATGAAATTATCTTAAACTATTGAAATATTCTTAAGATAACATGTAATGTGATATCTACAGTGGTTAAAGCAAAATAAGATACAAACATGATAAAGCTGATTACTTTAAGAGCCTATTTTTTAAGGTATATATTATTTATTAATAACACCCTATCTTTCCTAACAGAGAGTTCTTTTACATGGCATTGACCAGACCTATATCTTGTTGGAGCTTGTATTCTGTTGCATTACATACTTTTAGCTCTAGGATAGCCTACCAATTTTGTGTTGGAAATCAAAGTTATATCAAAGATGCTGTGCATATCATATCTGAGACAGAGAGAACGTAATTCCACATAACCTGGGTACATAATACCTAGATTATTGTTGTTTAATGCTTTAATTTATCTTTCCAATTGTGCAAAATCAGTCTTTTAACTATAAGGACACAGAGAATCCATTTATATTATTTAATTGTAAAATTGCATGTAATTCCAGAGAATTATAAAAAATTTAATGTTTGTCACACAGTCACATTTATAAACCCTCTTTCAAATCATATTTTGGAAGCAAAATGAATATTCTAATTTTAATTATTATTTTCATATATTTATTAAATCTAGGTCTATGTTACCTTAACAACTGTGACATTGCAGCATTTATTGAATAGATAATTAATAATAAACAACTGAAATAGTGTTGCATTTTGGAACATATAGTTGGTATCCAGAGGTGGTATTCTGCCAGTTCAGACCGGTTCACCTGAACCGGTAGCGGAAATGGAGGGTGGGTGGGCCTGCCTCTCTGGCTCTATTTTGTCCTATTTAGTGACGTTTGTTAGCAAAGCACATAGGCAGATAGCCAGACGCATATGTGCACACATTTGTGAACCGGTAGAGAAGGTAAGTGAAAGCCACCCCTGTTGGCATCCCTGGATTAACTAAATAGTTCAGAGGTTGTCTCTTCTAGCTGTAAATACCGTATTTTTCAAGCTATAAGACACACCGAAGTATAAGACACACCAAGATTTTGAAGAGATAAATTTTTAAAAAGTTTTTGCACTCTGTAGGCCTCCCAAACCCTCTGCACGCCTTGTTTTTGTGAAAAACGGGGCATGCAGAGAATTTGAGAGGCCTGCAAAGTGCTCCTGGGGAATAGGGGTGCAAAAACAAGCAAAAACAAGCCTGGTTTTTGCTAAAAACAGCATAGGCTTTGGGAGGCTTGTAGATGCTTCTGGGGGCTGTGGGAGCACAAACAGGCAAAAAATGGCCTGTTTTTTTCACTCATTTTTACCCTCTTTAGCCCCCAGGAGCACTTGGCAGGCCTCCCAAACCCTCTGCGTGTCCATTTTAGCAAAAAACGGGATGCGCAGGGGTGGGGTTTTGGGAGGCCAAAAATGCTGTATTCAGTGTATAAGACGCACCCAGATTTTCATCCAGTTTGGGGGGGAAGGTGCGTCTTATACTCCGAAAAATATGGTAGCTGGTCATCTTGAAGGTGATGAAAATATTGCATGAGACCAAAATAAATAAAGGCCAATGTGCTGCCTTTATCATTAGAATATTGTTCATTTTAAGTGCCATCTTGCTCCATGGATTTTACATTTTAAAAGAGAGAGTGGATGAATGCATTCAGAAAATATATTCCAGAGAAATAAAGAGCGGGAACAGCTAAAGCTATCAGAAAAAGGAAGAGAGATCAGCATAAGGAAATAAATGACAAAGGAAGGAGATAAATAGTCAGTACTGATTCCAGTAATAGTTTGTTTCCCAATAAAGGAAAAAGTGCCAACAAAAGTATGTATGTAAGGGCTGGAAAGGACTGATTTTGGATAGGGATTCTGGTAATTATTCTGGAAAAGTACTGGTTAAATTCAGCATTCCTAGATCTACTCTGGCTATTCTGTACTCATCCAATTAATTTCATCATGGGCTACTAAAAACCTTTGACACTTGCTCTCGAAAGATATATGTCCTTTTCCTTGATCGTCTTTTCCATTAGGTTGATGCTCATGTTTTATGACCTTTGAAGTTTTACTTCTGTTCTCTTTTGCAAATATTCTATGAAATTAAATGCATAAAATTATGTTAATATGACATTCTGCCAGCACATACGCTGTGTTTACATAAAATTGCTTCTCCCAGAGGCATGATTTCCAAAAATATTCATTCAAAACCTTCATGAAATCTTTCATCAACTATAAGGTGTGTCTCTGTGAGTAACCTCTTCGTTGGCTACATATTCTTTAAATAGTGCAAATAAAATAAATTTAAGAGGAGGCTGTCTTCTAATAAATTTTCTGCATCTTCATATTATGTTTTATTTAGTGAAATATCAATTTAGGCATTGCTAGTACTAACAAGTCTTTTGTCTTGCTTTTCAGTTCTTACTGTATTAGCAGTAATTAGGAAACATTAGAATTTTATTCTGGACATCCAGTATCTAGCATTTAATCCACTGTGGCAATATGAAATAGTTAACGTAAGAGAAGGTGATCCTTAGTTGTAACCTTTATTACTGGATAGATTAACAGTGTTAGCAGCAATCCCTTTGATAGCAAATAACGTGTGGTTCCCCATCCCCAAATCCAACTGGTTTCAAAAGGAATCATTGGGACGTCAGATGATATTGTGTAAAAGTGGTTTTTGCCAGCATTTATGAGTCTAGTGACAACTGAGGATCAGGGAGCACTTTCAAATCTCAATAATTAATACATAGCAGCCTTTGGCTCTTTTACTTTTAGGATAGCATCAGCCTGAACTTTGCAGAAGCATCACTACAGTAGACGATCAATAGGAAAAGGAAAGTAGAGCCGTGTGTCATATATATAGAACAATTAATAGAAAATAGTTCAAATTAAAATGGTCTTCCCTGTTTTGATGGAAAGTGGAATATTGTGTTTCTTTTTTCTTTTGTCATATAATGCTGTTACCACTCTATGTCTGTAATGGGTGGATTTTCTTCGCTTCTCCCCCCCCCCCTCTCAATGCAGGGTTATTTGCTGAAAAACCAGGAAGTTACTGAATGTTTCTATTTTAGTTAAATAGACATTGAGCTGTTTCAAAACTGTGCTTTTGTCTGTCATTCATGACTGGCACATTTGTGTTTGACGCTCTTTATCTTTGGCCTTTAAAGGAATCATACGCTGCTGAAAACATCTGCCTTTTTTTGAACATAAGGCATCTGGTTGGAAAGAGCAATTGATTGGTTTTGATTGATTTTGTAATATATACATTTCTTTACATATCATATCGGGTGATCAAAGAAAAAGATCCTGTACTCCAACAAATACCACTCTTAGAATCTTATATCTCGTATCAGATACCAGTTCCTTACTTACTGAAACCTTTTCTACAGTATGTTTAGTGAGCAGATAATACATAGAAACATCCATTGATTTATATCAAAATCCTTCTTATCCAGGAAAATCTTTCATATAGCCACCTATTGAGAAACAATTGGCTGACCAGTTAGTTCCCATAGCAACTACATACCTGATAAAAATAGGTGCCACCCCAGTCTTTTCCAGCAAATCTGTTCATTGATAAAGCAGTTTTGGCCTGCCCTCCCTTCCCTTCACCTGCACAGCTAGGACTTAAGCATCTGTACTGTAAAAACCAGGCAACCGTTAATTGACAGTGGATACTTGGAATGGGCTATGTCCTTTTGCAGTTATTGGTATTGGTATTTTATTATTTGTATGCCGCCCTTCTCCGGGAGGACTCAGGGCGGCGAACAATTCAAAGGGGAAAAAAGGGGGAACATAAAAGACAAAATACAAATAATAAAAGTAGACAACAGTTGCACAACCATACATGTCGAGAGGGGAGGGAACTCATCACCCCTAGGCCTGCCGGCAAAGCCAGGTTTTGACAGCTTTTCGGAAGGCCTGGAGAGAGGTGAGGGTCTGAATCCCTGCGGGGAGTTCATTCCAGAGGGCCGGAGCTGCCACAGAGAAGGCCCTCCCCCGGGTAATAGCCAGGTGGCATTGGCTGGTAGATGGCACCCGGAGGAGGCAAACCCTGTGAGATCTAATGGGTCTGTGGGAGGTAATTGGCAGCAGGCGGTCTCTCAATTACCCAGATCCAATACCATGAAGGGCTTTATAAGTTACGACTAGCACCTTGAAGCGTATCCGGAGACTGATCGGTAACCAGTGCAGCTCGCGAAGGATAGGTGTAACGTGGGTGTACTGAGGTGCACCCACAATCGCTCGCGCGGCTGCGTTCTGGATGAGTTGAAGTCTCTATTACCTATCTGAACTCTATAGCCCAGATATGATATCTTGCTATCATACAATACAAGGATACAAGTCTGTTTCTTTAATTTAAAAAAAACCTTAGCCCTATTGAAAGTTGAGGGAAGATATCTAGGAAGTCAACTGAATGCCAGGATAAGTACCTGACATATTCACATAAAGGACTTTTGTAATAGGTTATCTTCAGATACCTTCAAAGAGTCATCAACAGCTAAAATATATAATGATGGGCTGAATGGCCCCATAAACAGAGAAGCCTTAAAATGTGTTCCAGATCTCTGCTTAGGCCCTTGGAGAGCCATTTAAAGGAGACATAAAAAAGCAATTTAGAGGCTGCAAGAAGGAATACAAATCCATAGCTAGGTTATATCCTTTATTAGCACCAAGAAAAACATGATAACAAAAAAGAGCTCCCTGGACCTTTTCTTCAGGCAATATACTATTTCTCAAAAAAAAATGAGTGGAGAAGAAGCAAGTAAATATATTTTAAATGTATTTTTACATAATTAAAATGAGGCCAGAATTTTTTACTTATGAATTCAATGTAATGTTGTTGGAATTCAGATAAATGTAATATGTGGGGTAGTGGTGAAATTCAGCAAGTTCTGACAGGTTCTGGAGAACCAGTAGCGAAAATTTTGAGTAGTCTGGAGAATCGGCAAATGCCACCTCTGGCTGGCCCCAGAGAAGGGTGGAATGGGGATTTTGCAGTATCCTTCCCCTGCTGTGCACCAAGCCATGCCCACCAAGCCACACCACACCCACCAAGCCACGCTCACAGAACCACTGATGCAGGGGCAGAGAGACAGGCCAAAACATCTACAGTATGTGTGCTGCAAAAAGCTGAACATTTGGATAGGATCCACTTATCTTGAGTTTTCCTGAATGTTAATGAAAACTTAACTCTGATATCATCTAATACCAACCAACCAATCATTCAGTGCACTATAGCCTACACTTATAATAACTTAAGCTAGCTCTGGAAGTATTGTCAACATGTTGATTTTGCTCATTTTCTATACAATGACTAAGTCAAATAAAAGCATGCTTAACTTCACAGGTCAAGCATTTTCAACATGAAAGGCCAGCTCTTGCATTCAGCTATATTACCAAGGCTACACAAATTGTCCTACTTTAGAATTGCCTGTCTTTCTTCTAATATTGTAAATCCTTCTTCTGGCCTTTGGTCTCCACAAAGAAGCATGTTTTTGATTTACATATACTGATACCCTTGAGGTTTTTTTTTAAAAAAAACCTGAATATATATTATAAATTATCATTACTCTTTTAAAAGCCACTTTGAATAAATAATGCAAATATGGCACGTGATTTCTTAAATGTAACTATTACCATACAATTCATTTGCTTGTTTGTTTGTTTATGACTTCAATTTTTTACTCCTGGGATCTGTCTGGACAAGTCCCTGTAGTTTTTTTGCCAAGGCTTATCAGAAATGGTTTGCCATTGATTGTTTCTTGAGGCTGAAAGAGAGGGACTGGCCCAAGGTCACCCAGCTGACTTTCATGCCTAAGGTAGAATTAGAATTCATGGTTACCTGGTTTCTAACTTTGTACACCACATTGGCTCTCAGGAGTCAGTCAATCAGAATAGAACTGGAAGGGACTTTGGAGGTCTTCTGGTCCAGCTATCTGCTCAAGCAGGAGATCCTATACCATTTCAGACAGGTGGCTGTCCAGTCTTTTCTCAAAAATCTCCAGTGATGAAGGACCCTCAACTTCTGAAGGCAAGCTGTTCCACTGTTAGGCAGTTTCTCCTTAATTCCAGGTTGCTTCTCTCCTTGACTAGTTTCCATCCATTGTTTCTTGTCTTGCCTTCTGGTGCTTTGAAAAATAAGTTCTCCTGCTCTTCTTTGTGGCAGCCCCTCAAAATAATGGAATACTGCTTTCATGTCACCCCTAGTCCTTTTTTTCTCTAGACTGGCCATATCCTATTCCTGCAACAACAAAAAGGGAATTTTGAATACTATTACCCAGATAACAAATATTTGTTTGCTTAGTTTTTGGCTTTAGTCTAAGAAAAAACGGAATGTAGATTACTTTTCAAACAATTTAATGATTTAATTATCAAACTCAACACTAACGGTATTTTAACACTGGCAGCTTGAAGACATGTGGACTTTAAGTCCCAGAATTTCCCAACTAGCTACTTGGAAGAACCAAATTGTCCCAATCCTTCTTTTCACTATTGTGTAACTGGACTAAATCACACACAATTTGGTACTGTTGTTCTCCACTAAAGGAAACACTTGCAGTGGATCTTGGGATCATGCTTTTCTCTCTTTCCCTTCCTCGCATTTTATATTTGTGTAGCTCTTGTAGTAGCTGGTTTTGAGTTAAGAAACTGATTCCTCAGGGGATCTTCCAGTAGGATTCTTTTAGCGTCTCTCTAAATCTCTGTAAACAAGCCTGTTCCCTACTGTCCAACCAGCTAGGGGAGAATTAATGGATTACTTCAGCCACATTCTCCCATTAAGAAAAATGTATCTGTAGTCATGAGTGGACAAGAACAGCTATATTTTACTGTACAGCTTGCATTAAGAAACAAATAATCACCATGCATACATGCACCCATGCATATTGCATGGACAGAAGAAGAACTTTAAACAACAGTAGCTATTGAATTTAATGGAAATTAATCCCTCAGTGAATCCTCTCAAAGATTTCTCCTCCCCCCCCTCTTTCTTTACCATTTCCCTTGGTAAAGAAGATTGCAGTCATGCTACCCTCCGTAAGTTTCAGCGGTGTGTCTTACTCTATTATTAGTTTGTTTATTCTTCAATTTCTTCTATCCTGGCCTGCCTGAATATAGTCAGCTTCTCTTCCTCTTGGTCATGATCATCTCACAGCTGAAACTCAAGGGATGTTGCGCATTGCTGAAACTTTTCAGACATTGCCAACCAATCAAATTTCTTTGAACTTCCTAAACTATTTATTTCTTCTCCTCTTTTTCTTACTTCTCTGTTCAGGCAAATCCCCACTTCTCTCTTTTCTCCCCTGCCTATTTGTCTGGGTGTATCTATCCATGTGAAATGACTTGCACCCAAATCCCATTAGGTAGATTTTTCCCAAATTCTGAAGTTTTTTTCTTCCCTCTCTATTTTTTGTACAACCTTCCTAGTGCTGGGTTCTGGATCCCATTGCACACGGTATGGTTGCAACAGGACCCAGCATCCACCACATAAATGTGCGCACGCATGCACCCTTACCTCTTGTGATGCCTCCGCGAGCCTCCACGACGCTCCAGCTGCTTAGCAGAGCATCGCGCAGGTGCCGTGTGCTCCATACACATAAGCGCCAAAGAGCTCAAATACAGGTAGGGCGGACGGGTGGGCCCCCCAGAACACCGTACCAGAATTGTATCCAGTGCTCCAGGCAGACACCGGTATGCACATAATGGGGCGTACCACCTTCAACCAACCACTGAACCTTACCCTCTTTCCTGGAGATCTTTGTGGACTCTAATGTATCTACCAATGGTCCCCAAACTCTTCCCACAATGGATTAACATTTCGTCCTTTTCCTTTGTTTCTGACTCCTTTATGAATTGCAGATGAATACAGTCATACCATTAGCACTTCACTTAACTTATTTCTTTCTCCAAGTAAATCTCCTGACACTTTGCATTAGACTTACTTATTTCCCAGTGCTACTGTAACTTTCTGGATTACTTTTGTAGAAAAGATTTATTTTGTGATTTTCTGTTTCCAGAACAGCTGTATGTTGAAAAGATACCAACAATATGAATAATTCAAGCTTTGTTTCCACAAAACACTGTTCCCCAATTCTGGGTGTCATAGCAAACTGTGTGTGAGGCATTTTTTAATGGAAGCACATATCTGTCAAATCATTCTTTAAAAATTAAGCAAGTATATAAATCTTTTTCTTATAGGAAGTTACATCTTGAGTGAATTTCTCTTTAAATAGCTATACGTCTAAATGAAAAACCATCCATAACTGCAAGACTACAGATTTACCTGGAGAAAATAATCCCAAAAGAAGGCCATGGAAAACCATTTCCAAGAAAATAATCAGGAGATATTCATGTTATTACCTGAAGACAAGCTCATTAATTCTCCCTCTCTCATTCCCCCCTCTCTCTTTCTTCCCTCCATAATAGCATTCCTTTTGTACGTATGAATGTAATACATGCTTCAGTTTATATTTTCATCCAACGGTACTAGAAATGCTGTACTTAACTTAGTCGGTGAATCTCCAAAAATAGATTATTCTTTTCCCTCTGGCATTTTATAGAACTATATGTAGGAATATAAAAGTTTGTAGGAAATACACCTAAATAACTTACTGATCTGCATCAATTCCACAGCCTGCATTATATAGCAAGTAACTAATAGGGCATAGCTAAGGAAAGTGACTCTCCTAACTGTTCCTTGCAATGATACTTTCTGCCACAAACACAATATTTTCATAGAGACAATTCTCCATTATTTTGCAAATGTCTGGCTCCAGTACTTAGTATCTCTCTAATATGTTGAAATGATTACTAATAATAAAATGTAAAACAGGAGTCTAGATAAGATTTAAAGTACAAAGGTCAATTACCTGTCATGCTCCCCCTCCTCACAAGTATCTTGGTTTCTTGCATTTATCAAAAGGATATACGCTGGCAACCTTATAAGCTTTCAGAGCAGAGAGATCTTTTGATGTTATTTATGTCATGCTCCATATCGTAGACTTTACAATGGCTTCCATCACTATCCCTCTGGGAATTTTATAATGATTATTCAGTATGCAGGACAGAGATTCCTGGCCTTATCTAAACCCTTTGGCCTTTAAAATGCATAGATGGATTTGTTTGGTTAATATTGTTTATAATAAACTTATTTGGTTAATAAGTTTATATTTGTTATGTGGGTGTACTTTTTGCAAAATTGATGTTCACTATAGAAATAATTGCATAGATAGCAGCCACCTTAACTGAGATTTGAAGGCTGACAAGTATGTTCAAATGCTTTTCAATGTTATTTAAAAAGCTTATGTTCATGTTAGTTGAACCAAAATTATCTGTTACATATAAAAGTTTGCATGAGGATTCATTTAGAAGAACTGGTCTTCTCCTTCATAAAGTAAACAGGACAGTTCCATTAGATTTAATATTTTTGTAAAATTTCTAAAATTTTGGACAGCATGAAATGATGTATAAACATACCCTATCCTAGTACTCCCTATCAGATTAAGCAATGCCATGCAGAGTATAGAAAATGAGTAAGAAATAGTACCAGTCACTATTTCTCTTGAATGTGTATTTATTCCATACATGTGGAATAAATATGAAGTACTACTTTCATTCAGCCATCTAGAGGCTGACTAATATGTAGGGGTCCACTGAATGACAACACACTGGGAAAAATTAGTATTTTTTTTTAAAGGATAATTATCTGCTTGGGATTTTTCAAGCAAGGAAGTCTTTTTCCCCTTCCGGTGGCTCTTAGGAAAGGAGAGAAATGGAAAGGAGAGGAGAGGGATCTGTATGTTATTTGTATGGGTATCTGAAGTAAGAGAAAAATAAAGTATTTTTTAAAAACAAACCTAGATCTATGGTATCATAGGGAACTGAAAAATATCAAGGAGATCCATTTGACAAAAGATAAAGCATATGTCTTTCCCATAACTTAAGCTAAACCCAAACTTTCCTATAGGCAATCTAAAAAAAGCTGTTTTGGGAATTATTGTGAGAGACTGCCACAGTAGAGAAGAATCCAAGTGCTCAGGCATAATTGTAGTATTTTTAGTATATTCAGCTTACAGTGCTACACGTCAAGATTAGGATACACAGCAATGTGCTGAGCAGAGCCTAGAGCTTCTAAAAATAAACCTTGCTTTACGCAATTGAAATTAAAACACAAGAGAAAACTAGGTAAATGGAGGTGGTGGACTGCATAAGAATCTGAATTTCTCTTTGCAGGTTTGGTCAGGGAAAGAAGTTAACACTAAGGAAAGTTTCTCTTGGTTTGCAAGGCTTAAATAAAGGAGAAGCGTAGAGCAGTCTTGAAATAAAAATAGCATATACAGTTGTTGCAGAAATGATTCCAAATGCGAAACATGCCAGTCCCCTGTGTTTGGCGCAGAGGCACGATAATATGTGGGGAGGCTTTCATGCAAAACACATGTGTTTTCAATTGCTATCTGGAGCCAGACCAGTAGCTGTAACTTGGCCTGACAAAGCCTCATTGAAGTAAAAGACAGAGTGTGGTTTCAAAGCAGTTAGAGAAAGAAGGGGAATGCTGTTCAGGAAATTCTTCAGGCTGGGCAGGGACTTGGCCACGGTTCTGCTGCTGGAAAATCTGACAGGGGCAGCTTCTGAACCCAGGGTAGGCCTTGCGCTCCTCTGAAAGCAACACGGCATCTTCCCTCTTGCCCCGTTTTTGGCATATCACCGGATTTTGTTGTGTTCTTTGGTCTCCCCCCTCCCCCAGAAGAGGTAAGAGGCTTTTTGTTCTTTCTTAAAACAGCTTTCTTGGGCATTGCTGCACTTTTGTTTTACAAGTATAGGGACCCGTCGAGGTACTCCCTTAACTGAGAAAGAAGTTGGAGATCTCCCACTACATTTACCGAGGGATTGGCTGATTATCTTTCCAACTTCTACTGAAGTTCTTGCAAACGGCCAGGAGGGTGGGGGAGGTTTTCTCTTTAAGTGAGCATGCGTATTTGTCAAACCTTCCCCCCAACAGTATATATTACTGTTTTTAAAGTTTACGCAGTGGTGTGTATGGATGAACTACAGAAAGTTGGACAGTTCTGCTTATTGTATAGAATAGGCGACCAGCTAGTATGTTTCAGAAATTGCTGTCAATGCAGCTACAATATTCAGATATAGCTACGTTACAAAGAGTCCGTGAGGCAAAGGCTGAGTAGTTTGGAGCCTTTTTAAAAGTAAGCAAATACATTTGTAAATCACAAGGCAATAATGCTACCATCCTATTTATTTTTCTGTGGTTACCCAGAATTGGGGCAAAAATAATACAACTATTTATAATAGAGTTGCAATATCCCATAATTCAAGAAAGTTTCAGATAAACTTTATTTTTCTCTCCAAGCTGCTCCATTCAACACCACCTGCTACTTTTCATTTCATGAGACGTTTTGCCAAATAAATATTTCCTAAACACGTTATTTTAAAAGTCGGGCATTTCTCCTGAAAATGACAAGTGAATGTGCAACTTGTTACTCCATGCCCTATTTTGGAACATTAAAGTTTATTGCCTTTCCTCACCAGTGACCATTAAACCTTAGCTGGCCTGTTTGCTGTTTCTTTAAATGTGGTTGCACAGCATGAGAAGTACTTTGAAACAACCCTTCCATTTTTTGTTTGTCTACACAGTGCCAGAAAAGTTTATTTTTCTCAGATCTGTTCAACATGAATTTTTCTTCTGCTCTGAGCATATCCCTTGCCCCACTTTGTCTTAAGAGGCAAAGCTGTATTAAAAGAACAGGCTGAATTAATAATATATGGGCAGCAGAAGCCATATTTATGCATTAATTGGCAGCAGTTAAAGTGGGTTATAGAACTGTGTAAACTGTGCTGATATATTAATATTTTAGGATATATAAGCAGAATGAAAATCCAGAATAGAGAGATCTAGGAGAATCAGCTTTTACAGTCAACTTTTAGTTAAAATAGCAAAAGTCATTACTAGGTGAAGTAAAGAAACAAGTGATCACTCCATAAAATAAAATAGTTTAAATCCTATTAAGAAATTATTAATAACAAAATAGGTTAAAGGGAAATTCTGCCTGTAGATATAAATAAATGGGCATATTTGATGGGTTAATTTTAAATCAGAGACATGAGGACTGGATAATCAGACTATTAAATATACAGACTATAAAATAAATTAAGCAAAATACATCAATCAAATCAAATGGAGGAAAAAGAATATTCTATAGATCATCTAAAACTGATTTTTTTTTCCATAGTAAAATGTTTGTTTCAGCTGCTTTGATGGCTGGGCTGGAAATTAAACAGGCCCAAGCAATAATCCATAAGAAAAGAAAGCAATATTATTTCAGGACAATGGCTAAATATCTACCTATTAATAAAAAATAATCACTTTTGTATTATTATTGGCTGCATTACCTGAATATTTATATCTTCCTAGAACAGTTTTATGATCCTAAACTTAATTCTATGTAAAAGACTGCTACTATTCCAGATTAGTCTTGCCTTGACTCTGCTGGCCTTTTGCAGCATATTAAAAATCTGACTTTACTATCAGGACTGGACCCTTGGTTGTATTGTAAGCCTGTTTCTTGGTCATAGTTTTATATTGAAGAGGTGATGTCATGAGCATACAGCTACTGTTTATTTATGTTGTTTCTAATTTTTTATTACTTATTTTATACCATTTTGTTTATAGGTAGCATCAACTCACAAACACAATTAGCCCCAAATCTATGTTGCTAAGCGAGACAGTTGTTAAGTGAGTTTTAGTACTAATCTTGCCATAGTTGTTAAGTGAAACACTGCATTGTTAAATCAGTAGCACACTTGTTAAGTGAACGTGGCTTCCTCATTGACTTTTCTTGTAGTCCCAAAGACACTGCAACCATCATAAATATCAACCAGTTGCCAAGTGTCCAAATTTTGATCATGTGACCATGGGAATGCTGCAACAGTCTTCTGAAAAATGGTCACTTTTTCAGTTCCATTATAACTTTAAACAGTCATTAAATGAACTGTTGTAAGTCATGGACTACTTGTATTAGCATCCAAAGTCATGTATATGAGATGGGCAGCCTTATAAATTTATTAATGAGGTAAGTAAATGAATAAATATCTTCACTTGGTTGTTGTTTTTTTGTAGGCTAAACTTATCCAGACCCTCATAGGGGTTGCCTTCCAGATCCGTTTCCATCCTGATAGCCTCTTCTGAACTGGCTCTGGTTTGTCCTTTTTTCAACTGTGGTACCTCAAGTAGGATCTGAACAGGAGTGAGATTGAAAAAAATTAGCAACTAGTTCTCTGCCCAGTTGCTGGGTGGGCATGGCATGGGGGCATGGTCTAGTTGGCTTCCTGAACAATGGTAGCAGGGAAGGCATTTTCACCCTGCCCAAGCTCTGGAGGCTTTCCTCAAGCCTCCGTGCGGGCAAAAATGACCTCTCTCGGACTCTGGGGTGCTTTGGACTACTGGTACTTCCAGTAGGCCCATTTTTTGCCTTCCCCAGGCTTTTCTTGAGCCTCTGGGAAGACGAAAATGGCCTCTCCTGGGCTCCAGAGGCCAGAAACACGCCTGTTTCCAGACTTCCAATGCTTCTGGGAGGCCTGTTTTTTTGCCATCCCCGAGCCTCTGCATGGGGCCTGCACTTACCTGGAATGATGAATGGGCCACATGGAGACTCCTGGGATGGACAGGGTAGGTGGGGTCAGCCAGTCCTTGTCACTACCGGTTCGACAAACCAGATTAAAATTAACATCCGAACTGGTCTGAGCCAGCTGAATCCCACCCCTGGATCTGAATAGACTCTGTTGCACTTGCAACCTTATGAGTCTATGTGTGCAGAGCAAGAGGAAATGGCTGTGGCAGAGTTGAGAATTATTTCACTGGCTCCATTCCTAAATGGACATCTGGTGCAGTTTGGAGATTTCCTAACATTGTATTACAAGACAGTGAACATTTACCACTGTATAAATAATAGAAAACTACAGCCAGTTCCATATCTATGATGTCACACTTACACTTGTCACAAAGACATTAGAGAGCACATTTGTTCTTACATATAGGAATGTAAAACCTATATTCTTTTACAAAAATATACAAAATATTTTTGCAGTGCATCAAATTCAAACATGCACATTTTTGTAGTGCACAATAAAAACCAGTTAGACAGAATTGGACAAATTTAGTTTAATAACCTTCATTCTCTCTGTGAACAGACAGATCTCTTGAATCAGAGGTATTGAACTACTCACAGTCAATTTAACAATCAATACACCCCATCTCACCCCATTTCTTTTTGATGACCTCTGAAATATTTTGTCACCAGACCTATTTTCATGGTTTGACTTCTTACACAGATTTCTTTCCTTCCTCCTTCCCTCCCTTATTTAGTCAAGATGGTCCATAAGCTGAATTTCACTCTTTTTAGAATTCAAGAATCTTATTTATGAAGACTTTTGTGTATTTTAAAATATCTGTAAGGTTAACTTTTTAAAAGGAGGGGGAATTTTTCCAGTCCATTTGTTCTTGTCACATTTTTATCACTTTCATTTTGCATTCGCTTTTCACCCGCTACTTCCCGTCAAATTCTCATGTGATATTTCTGTAGGAGTAAACAAGGTTCTTTCTGTGCATATCAAGTTGTCATTATAACTCGGGGGGGGGGGGGGAGGAGTGAAAATCTCAAAAAAAGCACCTTCGTTTCCTTCACCCTCCCCTCCCCAAATAGGATAGATTCAGGGTTCTACTTGCTAAATAGTGGCATATTATATTCTTTTATTCTCTTTTGTGTTTTCTCTGGTATATGCACATGTATTTTCTTCAATGAAGATTTTTTTTAAAAAAAACCAAGTATGTCAATAACATTCTGCCATCCCCTTCATGTGTAGAAACTATGTCTTACATTCTTTCTATCTTTCTAATAGTGTCCTTGCATAAGCCTTGCAATTAGCGCAACTCTTAGGCAATTAACACTTCCTAATCAAATAACCACAAATATTCCTTTTCACACACAGAAGACAGAACCCTACCAATTACATTATATACAATTTGCCACCAGAATAAATCTTACTACTGTGGCCTTACACATTATAATAAGCTAGAAAGAGTGAGATTTACTGCTAAAAGGTTAGAAGTAAAGTCACTGAGCTGAATGGACTCCCAGTTAAGTGGGTAAAAGATTACAGCTTCAATCAGCCTCTCTGTGGCATCTTGCCATTTTCTTTCCTATTGCTTAGAGCAGACCTGAAGCTGTCGTCCTTGCGTTGGGCTGATTATAAATAAAGTTAGTGTTGCAGATTCTTTGCCTAAGTTGGTCATGGCATTTTACTTCTCTGTCTGGACTGAAGAAGAAGCAACAGGCACGCAAAATTCAGACTGTTGATTTAGAATAAACACTATTTGAAACTTTCATGGTTTAGTTGTGACTGTATTATTGGCACAGAGCACTTATTTACAATCTGAGAACTAACTGCCTTCTGAAATCAAAGATAAAGGACAAACATAAGCTTTTCTATTTCATTTACATTTGATTAACTGGTAGCCTAGGTGCTCATTAAGCATCTTCAGACTGCAGTTTTTTTGCTTAGAATCCCGCTAATGAGCCTATGCCAAATATATCTTCAATTCAGTCTTCTACTCCAAAGTATCTAGCGCTCATGTGAGCAGCCTAATATTGTTCAGTAGAAGATCCGTCATCTCTTCCAACCACTATAAGTCTACAAATATTGTTATCTATATTTCCACATGTCATATATCAAAAGAATAGAATGGGTTTTCAGTTTCAGATGTTGGGGTCCATATGTTTTTCATTTTCAGATGTTTCTTCAATATTTTAAACTTAGTTCTACCTCACTACAACAGCAGAATGGATTCATTATTCTATTAAAAGTTGCACAACTGGATATTTACTCACACAATAGGATGTTCTCTATTCCCTCAGAAGCTCCTTATTTAGCCTCCCACTGGATTTGAAGGTGAAAAATTGTACTCACAGGGAAAGAAATAGGCTAAATACTAATAAGTGGATATTAACATCCATCGCTTCATGATGTACAGCATGTTTCTGGCAACAATAGCAGTTACTTAATAGACAATATAATGATGATGGTCCTATTGCCTTATGGGATCCTTTCTTTCAATAGTAACATGTATTACTTTATTTACAGTATCTTAACATTGGTTAATGATCTTTGCCATGATAGGAAGTGCTAGCAGGTGAAATGCATTACATGTTCACGTCACATTCAGAGTTCAAGCAATTGCAATAGATGGTGCATTAATTTTTTGGTTAGGACTCTTCTATATGTGAGATCCTTGGTGTTCTCTGAACTTGGTTGTTTTCTTGCAGAAATTTCATTAGCAAACTAGGTAACATCATCAGTGGCAGAAAGGAGTTGGGTTTGCTCTTATTTTACTGTATTTTTTGGAGTATAAGACGCACCTTTTTCCTCCCTAAAAGAGGGTGAAAATGTAGGTGCGTCTTATACACTGAAAGTAGCCCCACTCACCCACCAGCACCAATCATTTGGCCTCTGCCTCCCAGCAATTTACCTCCTTGCAGCAAATGGGGGCTTGTGGAGGCTGCAATAGGCTATAGCAATCCCTACAACCTGAAACAGCTGATGATCGGGAGAAATTGAAAACGAAACTTGCTGTTTGCTCCATGAGGCAAATTGCTGGGAGGCAGAGGCAGATTTTTTTTTCTTGTGCTAATCACGCTCTTTGCTGCAAGGAGGTAAGTCAATAACTATAAATGTAGAATGTTCAAATTATTAGACTTACTTTTTAAAGACTGCTTTATTATTGTTCTAGACAGCTTAACAAAATGAAGAAGCTTTTTAAAATAAATGCTTGACCTGAAGAGGCCCAGTGCTACTGTACCTTCTTTTAAATAGCGAAGAATAACTACACTTCCAGAAATCACGTCAATTTTAACATCTGTACAAGTATAGTCTGAAATGTAACACTACAAACAGTTTATATTGTCTGTATTGTTTGCTGTTTGTTGCAAGGAGGCAAATTGCTGGGAGGCAGAGGCAGATATTTTTCCCTTGTTTTCCTCCCCCAAAGGCTAGGTGCGTCTTATACTTTGGAGAGTCTTATATTCCGAAAAATATGGTATATACTAGTGGTCTGCCTTCTCAGTGTCGGTGAGAGTAGTCTTGGTTTCTTGATTAGGATGTTCTTTGTTGTTAGCTTGATGTCAGACTTTGGTAGTTCCTTGATTTGGATATTGTTTATTTCTTGATTGCTGGTCTAGTGTTAATCTTGGTGTTAATTTGTATCCATGTCTTATGAAATTAAGGAGTTTTCATCATGTCTTCTGTTTGCTGGTTGGTGTTCATGGATGCCTATTTATCCCTTATACTGGCTGCTAAGTTCTTATACTGTATGTTGTAGATGTCCTCTATATTTTCTTCTGGGTCTCCTGGGTCTTTTGATTTACTTAGGATATTTTTCAAGGCTTTAGTTGGTTTGAGACTTTGATTGCTATAGTGATGCCATGAGGTTTAATTGTCGGTTGTTTCTGAGATGTTTTTGATGTATAGCAGTATTATACTTTTCACAGCTTGCGTTGGTTGTGCTTCATTGGGTTGAGTGAGCAAAGTCGCTTGGATATCTATTTTCTTGAAAGATGTTGTATAGATAAGGGTTTCCTTTTTCTGAAGTTCAGGGTTGGTGAAGTGTGTTTGTACTTGTTTAAGTAGTGTTCTTACATGTTCTTATACAGCTTATATTGTGGGAGGTTGGGTTGTTACTTTGATACTGGACCAGAGGTGAGTTACTGCTGGTTTGGCCCAGATCAGGCGAACCAGTAGTAGTGGTGGCAGGAGGCTCTGCTCACCTGCCAGGATTCCTCTGCAAATGCGCAGAAGCAACACACGCGCAGGAGCGCACCCAAACTGGTAGTAAAAAATTTGGCAACCCACCACTGCACTGGACCACTGAGTTAGTCTAGATAGTTTTATGACAGACTTCTCTTTCTAATTTAACCATCATTGCCTCTGCTGATGAGGATATCCAGGATGGTATATCCAGCATGTTTTCTTTTTCTATTATGAATTGTATTCCTTTGAAGATTTTTTGTGTGTGTTCTCTAGTTGGTTCTTTTTTTATGACAAAGGTATCAACTAAATACCAGATCCATGCTTTGGTTCTGTGGGAGTGTTATAGATTCTAGACAATGCATTATGGTCACTCTTATGAGCCCTGAAAGCAGTGATTCAATGGGGGTTCTTTTTGTTGATATATTTGTCCACCAAACTGAAAGTATGTGATTAGGCAAAAGCTGATGTGAGCCATGATTTGGGGTATCTCAATCTTGGTATGTTTGGTTATGGCAGATGTACTGTGTAGTAGAATTGTCGTGGACTGTTTAGCACACATCCTGGAGAGTTCCCTGAGGTTGGGCTCCAGCAGAAATCCAAAAGCTTGGAAGTATAAACATGTGGTCCTAATGACCAACTCGGATTGGATCCTGTCTGGTTAATTCTAGGACTATAGATGTAAAGACTGCTGTGACATTAAATAAGATCACAGTTTCATCTTCATTTATTGTCACATCTTTGATTCTTTGAAGGCTCTATAGGGGGGAGTTGATGGAATGTTTATTTCCCTCTATGAGTTGTTCAAGCTTTTTTGCCAACTCTTTAGCATTTTTGTAGGCTGGAGGTTTCTGGTAATGATACAATTGAACAGAGAGGCATGTATAGATTGTGTGTTTTGGGTAGTCCATAAAAGTATGGGAGGACAGGTCCATCTTTAGTTTTCATCCATTCTTATTCTTTTTAATGAAAGATCTTGATAAGGTCACTGGGAGCTCTCTTAACCTGTCCTCCCACACTTCTATGGACACACAAAAACATAAAACCAGACATATTTCTCCATCCAACGGTATCTGTCCAATTGTATCATTGCCAGGTGAGGGAACTTCAGCCAGTAGGTCTCTTTCAGCCAGCTCTCAAAAGAAGGAGGCACTGCCAAACCACTTCCAAAAAACCTTGCCAAGAAAACCTGCAAATCCAGGCAGTCCAGATCAGTCGAGGCCATCACCAGCAGTCAACATCAACTTATATGCATTTAGGATTTCTGCCTATGTGGTAGTTAAGACAACTGGAAGTAATTTAAAAAGAAAAAGAAAACCTTAAAACCTATGTTAAAACTAACTCAAGCTTAGCAGGCCTAGATAGTAAAGAAGAATGTGAGTTCTTCCCTGAAGGAGGAAAGAGTAAATACTGAGCAACATTCTGAGTGAACTTAATAGCTTGGGAGCAATATAGAAGGGGAAAATAAGCAAACATATTGTACAAATTCTAGATGTTTGAACATTTTGATATTTTCCTTTTTGTTTCTTTTTAAATAATGATTATTCATTTTGTCATTTGTAATACAACCATATATAGTAAAGTTACTGAAACAAAAGACTTAAGAGGGCAATTCTAGGAGAACTAGAAATAGCATCTGCAGTGTTTCTTCATAAAGCTATCATAGAGAAGTTTCACATTTGTTTACTTTGCTTCCCAGTCTAATCCAGAGCCCTGGTCAGACTTCCTAGTAGGTTCAGCTATAAATCTTGACTGCCCAGACATTTAGCAATCTGATTACAGCAGAATTTAGGAGGGAAGACATGACTAGATTATGCTTTATTGTAGGCTTATAGTGTTCATGACTTGCACAGAAAGTGTGTCTCCCTCTCACTCAAAACATAGAAATCAAGCTCTTCACATATGTCTACTCAAACTTTAAAGTCTTCTTGCCTTTGTGAGTCAATGGATGTATGACCTCAGGATAGGGGTCAATCTGTTCAATTTTCACGTAAGGTTTCATCCAGTTTGAGCCCTTACTACAGTCCTTTTGTTTCCTGGTTTGCTTCTGACTCAAATACAACTAGATCAACCCCTTTTTTCATTGTTTAGTATCAATCTCATATATATATATATATATATATATATATATATATATATATATATATATATATATATATATATATATATATATATATATATATATATATATATATATATATATATATATATTCATAAATCCATGCTCCTCGATTTCTAGGCCAGTACACAAATTAAAAATTAAAAATTGTCAAACAACTGACTTGAACATTTCCACATTATTTTCCATGGTATACAAAATATCCTTTAACATATATTTTCCTTTAAAAATATTTTTTGTATTAGCAAAAATATAATTGCAAAATCCAGAGAGTGATGAAATCTGAGTAATGATTGCATATAAGTCCTTTTTTTATTATTCTGGAAAGTGTGAATTAGGTTGATTCATTTTATCAATATAGACCAAATTAAATTATTCCACATCACCTCTTTAGATTTTTTTCCCCCTGCATTTTAGCAAAAAAGAAATAAGTAAGAAAGGAGAATGTAAACATACCATAAATAACACTATTTTGACAATAAATCTTTTTTTCCTCCTACATTTTTTAAAATTAGGCTTCGGCAGCTCAGTAATGAAGCATCTGTGTTTACATAACAGTCACAAAGCCAAAAAAAGGTATCTTACCTACACAGGTATTTCCAAAATGCTTTATTTTATATTCACTTGCTAAGAGGCGATTTTCAGGACTTCCATTGTTTCTGTCACCTGATCTTGGACAGGACATATGCCAGGTACCATCTTGTTGGGCCTACAAACTGTGCCTGCACTCAAAATAGCATTCTCCCATACATCTGGATTGTCTTGAGCCTTGTTACCCTTTCACCTCTGTGATTAGGATCATAGTATTAACCTTGGTCACCTAGAAATTTGTGGTTTGCTTATTGTTTTATCCTAGTATACTGCTTCATGTGAGATGGGCAGCCATTTAAATCATTTAAATAAAGGAATATATAGTCTCAACATGTCTACAGTTTGTGCCTATGACATCTGGTTGTATTTTCTTTTCCAGATGCCTCAGGAACAGTATGCCCAGAGAAGCACCATGCAGAGCTCAGAAGGACCACATGTATACAAAGTGGGGATTTATGGTTGGCGGAAGAGGTGCCTCTATTTCTTTGTGCTACTTCTAATGATTTTAATCCTGGTGAATCTTGCCATGACCATCTGGATTCTGAAAGTTATGAATTTCACAATTGTAAGTAGATGATATTTTGCTTGAAAAGACTTGTACATAACAAATTTTCTCCAGGCTTTAAAGTTAGAGTATACAGCTGAAATAGTAGTTAACCATTTGGCTCTCAAGAATGGTTAAAATGAGCTCAGGCATTAGTCGTAGACAAGACTTGAGGTGGATCTACTTCCTCTCTTCTTAATTCACATGATGATTAGTGGGTCTGTACTTTAATTCTGGAGTTCTCCTGGTAGCCAGTTTGGTCTAGTGGTTAAGGAATCAAGGTAAAAACCAGGTAACTCTTAAGTTCTAGTTCTGCCTTAGGCATGAAAGCTGGCTGGTTGATTGTGGCCCAGTCACTCTCTTCCCCTCAGCCTTCACAGTGTTATGGTTGTGGGGAAAATAGGAGGAAGAAGGAGTATTAGATATGTTTGCCATCATGAGTTATTTATAAAAATAATAAAGGCAAGCTTTTTAAAAAAAATCTAAAATAAAAACAGATAAAATAAATCTTAAGAGTTCCACTTAACACTTTGTATCACCACCTAAATGTTCCCTCTTTCAGTCCTCTTTCACTGAACCCTTTGAAGTTTAAGAGTTCCACACAATGCTTTGGAATGTTTTGGCTTTATTCATTAGTAGCTTCAAGGCATAAATTTCCCTTCTTTTTCTTCCAAGGCAGCTCTGGACAGTCTAACCAGAAAAAAACGGGGAATACTTCAATCTTATAGGGCTCTCCTTAATTTATTCTGCTTCCCACTCTTTCACTCATTTGCATACATTCAGACTATACTCCTCCTTCTCATTTTAAAGTCGGTTCTGTCCATAGATTAAAGTAACAGATGAAGGTTAGCCTTTTGTTTTTAAATCTTGAAAGAGTTGTATAAAGTCAGTCATTATATTACTCTGTTTAAAACTCAGCAGTTGGTTATAAATTGTTCTAGCAATAGCACTTAGACTTATATATCACTTCAAAGTGCTTTACATCTCTAAGCAGTTTAAAGAGTCAACATATTGCCCCCAACAATCTAGGTCCTCATTTTACCAACTTCAGAAAGTTGGAAGGCTGAGTCAACCTTGAGTTGGTCAGGATCGAATTCTTAGCAGTGGGCAGAGGTAGCTTGCAATATTGCATTCTAAGCACTGTGCCACAATGGCTCTTATTATTTGTTATACCAAGCCCTTTTGAAAGTTCTTTTAAAATCTTCCTCCTTTCATCTAAAATATTAGCCATTCCAACCAGTTTGCTCATGTGACAACTTTATAAGTGTCCCCCTCAAATAATTAATGATGAAAATATTGTACAGCACAGGATGCAAAGTCTTGTGGAACTCTATTCAATATTTATTTCCAGGCAAATGTGGGGGGTGACTGACGAGGACTCTTGCAGTGCAATAATTCAGCCAACTTTGCGTTCATCTAATGGTGAGATCATCCAGTCATATTTTAACATTTGAGTAAGGTAAATATCACAAAGCACTCTATCAAAGGTTTTCTTGAGATATAAGTCCAGCTTAGGAAATAAACATTCCCTGTAGATAGTTGATGACCTTTGAAAATACTTGTTTGTAAGAAAATGAGACAGAAAAACAAACAAAATGCCATGCTAAATTTTCATATTTTACAATATTTTCAGTCCTAGTACAATAAAATAAAAAGTACAGTTATCTATCTTCCTTGCTGGAGAGGAAAATTCCCAATTTGTCTATGCAGCAAACATTATCACAGAGAAGGAGGTTAGTATAATTCCTAAAAATGAACACTGTCCTACACTGTTATTGTGTGAGTGACCTAAAAGTTGGTGGATATATAGTGAGAGAGAATGTCATTGGGGCAGTATGATTTCCTTTGTTATGCATTTAAGGCTGAAAAACAGTCTTCACTACACTATTCACTGTTCCTTGAGGAGAAAAGCATAATTATAAAAGAGATTATTTTTATTTTTATATAATAATAATAATAATAACAACAACAACAACAACAACTCCGCCGTTGCTGGTCCCAAGCCCGGATGAGAAAGGAGGAGGGTTGGGGTCAAGTTGGCAACTGGCCCCATAAAAAACCCCGCCAACCCATACAATATGGTGAAAGAAATGAATAAAAATGTTATACTGCATCGGTCGTCGCGCGGGTTAACAAGGGCCGCGGCGGATGTTGGGGCCCCTGGACATCCGTCGACAAGTGGGCTACAAGTGGACCAGCCAACAAAACGACAAAAATATAGTGCAGATGAAAACCGTGCCATAATGGCCTGTTACTACAACTCAGAGCCAGAAAAAAGAGGTTATTTAAAGCGAATGTATGAATTATGGAAAGAACAATATCCAGATTCAAATGTTAGTGAACAACGACTAGCAGATCAAAGGCGATTTATTCTATGGAATAAAGTGTTTAGTGAAGTTGAACTTGAGGAAATTCAGGCAAATTGCAAAACCAAAAAAACAATATCACAAGCAGAAATAACTGATATTCAAGACACAACTAAAGACATTATAGTAGAACTCCCAGAAGAAGCTCTCGGGGAGGAAATAATACCACCGCCACTAGAACCAGTTATTATTGAACCAACTGATGAACTAACTCAAAAACAAAAAGAATTGAAGGATAAGATCATGGAGCATTTTCTGCTTAATGAGGAAAGGCAACGTTTACCATCACTAAAAACTGCCTAAGAAAATTTTGGCCCCTATCATGAAAATGGTTAATGCAGTGTTTTCAACAATTGAATCGGGTTCCATCTTGGAAACGAACCAGTTAATGTACAGCGCAGCTGTAATAGTCACTAATGAACTAGGCATTAAAATCAAAGTACCTAGTCACACAACAGAGAAAGCATCAAAGCCAAAGTGGAAAATCCGATTAGAACAAAAAGTCAAAAAATTAAGGGCAGATGCTAGTAACTTAAAGAACATGCATGAGCAACGGCTTAAAAACAACAAAACCATAGATCACCTAATCAGAAGATATAGATTGGATACAAGAAACATCAATGAAGCTGTAGAGATTGTAAAACAGCGGATAACAGCAACAGCTAGAAAAATTGAAAGATATGAGGCATGACTCATCCAATATAAACAAAATCAGCAATTTCGATCAGACCAACGGCGTTTTTATCAAAGTCTTAATGTGAATGGTGACACCAAAAATGAAAAACCAGAAAAGCAGGCCACAGTTGAATTCTGGAAAGAATTGTGGGGAAATGCAAAGGACTACAATAAGGAAGCAAAGTGGATACATAACTTTGAGAAAAGCATTGGCAACAAACAAATGCAAGTATTAGAAATAACAACTGAGATGGTCAAAAATCGAGTAAAAAAGGTAAAGAATTGGACATCACCTGGAAAGGACTAATTACATGGTTTCTGGCTCAAATATCTGACCAGTTTACATGCAATATTGGCCAGGCAACTGAATGAAATTTTACAAAAGGGCCAAATTGATGAATGGTTGACAACTGCTTGATCAAACATGCTTGATCAAACATGCTTGATCAACTGCTTGATCAAACTTGATCAAACTGCTTGATCAACTGCTTGATCAAACATGCTTGATTCAGAAAGATGCAACTAAAGGAACAACACCTGAAAACTACAGACCAATAACATACTTGCCAACAACCTTCAAATTACTCACAGGCATTATTGCAGATAACATGATGGATTATTTGGAAACAAACAACATCTTGCCAGTAGAGCAAAAAGGCAACAAAAGAAGGAGCAGGGGCACAAAAGATCAGCTCCTAATTGATAAAATGATATTAGAAAATTGTAAGAACAGAAAAACGAACTTGAATATGGTCTGGATTGATTACAAAAAGGCATTTGACTCACTGCCACAGAGTTGGATCATAAAATGCTTAGAAACAACTGGCATTAGCAAAAATATTACATCCTTTACTGAAAAGGCGATGAAACAATGGAGAACTGAGTTGGCAGTAGGGAATGAGATTTACGGAATGGTTAATATCAAGCGAGGAATTTTCCAGGGTGATTCACTTTGACCTCTTCTCTTCATCATCGCAATGATCCCACTATCAGTAATCTTTAAAAAAATGAAATTAGGCTACCAAACAGCCAAAGAAGCTGAAAAAATTTCGCATTTACTATATATGGATGATTTGAAACTCTATGGAAAGTCAGAAATAGAAATCCAATCATTGACAAATACAGTCCGAGTATTCAGCACCGATATTTCAATGCAGTTTGGCATGGAAAAATGCACCACTGTATCCATAAAAAGAGGCAAAATCACTGCATGTGATTAGTTGCCCACTGGCCAACTAATTAAATGCAACAAAAATGAAGCCTACAAATACTTAGGCATTCTGCAGTTGGATAACATCAATCATGGTGAAGTAAAAACTATTGTCAGGCGAGAGTACACCAACAGAGTTAGGAAACTTTTGAAATCTAAATTGAATGGTGGAAATACAATCAAGGCCATAAATACCTGGGCAATACCAGTTATAAGATACACAGCTGGTATAGTTAACTGGACACAAGCTGATTTGGACATTTTGGACCGAAAAACCAGGAAACTAATGACAATGCACTACAGTTTACATCCACGTGGTGATACTGATAGACTATACCTGCCCCGAAAATCAGGTGGCAGAGGATTATTACAAGTGAAGCAAACAGTTGAAGAAGAAAAACATGCACTGGCTGATTATTTAAAAGAAAGTCAAGAACATCTATTAATCGAAGTAAAGAACAAAAATCTACTGACGGTCCAACAGATGAAACAAGAATACAGAAAAGATGTGATAAAGTCAAGAATGGAGAGTTGGCAGAACAAAACACTGCATGGGCAATTTCTGGAAAAAATGAAAGATAGTGGACAGTGAACAAACTTGGTTATGGTTAACAACAGGTACATTAAAGAAAGAAACAGAGTCACTAATCCTGGCTGCGCAAGAACAAGCTATCCGCACCAATGCCATTAAGGCCAAAATCGAAAAATCCTCTGATGATTCCAAATGCAGACTTTGCAAAGAAGCTGATGAAACTGTTGATCACATACTCAGCTGCTGTAAAAATATCGCGCAGACTGATTATAAATTGCGGCACAATTCAGTAGCACAAATGATCCACTGGATTTTGTGCAAAAATTATAATATTAATACAGCAACAAACTGGTGGGAACATCAGCCTGAAAAAGTCACCGAAAATCAGATGGTCAAGATCTTGTGGGATTTCCGTATACAAACAAACAAAATACTGGCGCATAATACACCAGACATCACACTGAGAAAAATAAGGTCACAATCATAGACATCGCAATACCAGGTGATAGCAGCAACAAACTGGTGGGAACATCAGCCTGAAAAAGTCACCGAAAATCAGATAGTCAAGATCTTGTGGGATTTCCATATAGAAACGGACAAAATACTGGCGCATAATACACCAGACATCACACTGAGAAAAATAAGGTCACAATCATAGACATCGCAATATCAGGTGATAGCAGGGTCGCCGAGAAGGAACATGAAAAAATCGCAAAATACCAGGACTTAAAAATCAAAATTCAACGACTATGGCACACTGGGTGCTATTCCAAAAGCACTGGAATTACATTTAAAACAGTTAAAAATTGACAAAATCACCATCAGTCAAATGCAAAAAGCCGCACTGCTTGAATCTGCACGCATATTATGAAAATATGTTACGATGTCCTAGGGCCCTGGGTGGGGCCCGACTAGTAACCAATGCCAAATCCAGCGAAACAACTGGCTGCTGTGATACAATTGTATAATAACAACAACAACAACAAAAACAACAACAAGAACATGTCCAGTTGACAGAGTTTCATGTTTATTGAATAAAAGAGATATAATAATTAAAAAAACACTTTCCATAAAGATTTAATGGGGGGGAGATGACTGAAAAACAAGTCCTATGACAAATCTGTAGAGAAAATTTTCATTGACAGTCTAAAAATGCAAGTGTGAGTAATCATATCATACTACATCCCTTCCTTTTTCTTTCCATTTTCTATCTGAGTTCTAGTGAAACCCATATAGGGACAGTTATCTTGTTGCAAATGACTAGGAGATAGTATCAATTGTAAAATCATTCTAAACCATTGTGATGATAAGGAAAGACAACATGTGAGACCTGGCTTATTCTGAATTGTATTTTTGGAATTAGTGCATACAAGCAATAAATCATATGTTCCCATGCATGATTCTTAAGAGTTTTCCAGACGCACTTATTTTGAGGTTATCATCATACTGCTGTACAGGATCTAAATGTTAGTTTATGTGTACAACATTCACTGCTATTATACAACTGTTACATTCTCTTTGGTCATTCCAATCTTCACAATCCAGTAAATCTGTCAATTGCTAGATGTGTAGCAAGTTATCTGTTAAAGTGTATCTGTGAAGTCATTTGTAATGTCTGATACAATGAAACTTATGCAATGTTGTAAAGTTGCAAAGGATAGATAGATAGATAGATAGATAGATAGATAGATAGATAGATAGATAGATAGATAGATAGATAGATAGACAGACAGACAGACAGACAGACAGACAGACAGACAGACAATGTGTCTGTAGGTAGCTGTTAAGGCCTGTATGGACACAAAATGTTCTGCCACATGTCAGGCAGACATGTGTGGGCACCATTGTGGGCATCATTGTTGCAACATTTGTAGCTCTGGATTTGCGGAGTGCTCGTTTCTCTTGTGCTGTGGTTGTTCTTCTGTCTTCAGATGTCTGGCAGCCCTGGTGGATCAGCGTGCACCATGTCACTCGATCTTGTGCCAGGGTTTCCCAGGAGGTGGTGTCAATATCCAAGGACTTAAAGGAGTCTTTCAACATGTCTTTGTATCGCTTCCTTTATCCCCCGCGAGATCTGCTTTCCTTGAGACAGCTCACCATAGAGGAGCTGTTTGGGGATGTGATGGTCTGGCATCCTTGCAACATGGCCTGCCCAACATGCCTGGGCTTTCATCAGCAGGGTATGAACTGATGGCAGGCCTGCTCTGGAGAGGACTTCTGTGTCTGGCACCTTATCCTGTCACTGGATCCTCAGAATTCTATGGAGGCAGGTCATGTGGAAATAGTTCAATTGCCTAATGTGCCCCCTTTATATAGTCCACATCTCAGTGACTGACATACATACATACATACATACATACATACATACATACATACATACATACTGTACATGAAGAATACTATGAGGAATACTATGAGAATATTATGAGCAGAACCTTTAATCATGTCAAGGTTTATTTCAGTCAAAGACCAATATAGCGTGAAACAATAATGAACTATTTAAAAGTAAAAGAGGAGGAGAAGGACCAGATATGAAGCACAATATAATGCAGAATAATCTCACTACTGTTACTAGTATAAGCTACATCTATAAAATGCTTTTTGTCTAAAACTAATGAATAGAACTAAAATTCTAAGATTCAAATAAGATTAAAAAAAAGATTTATTTGTTTGTTCATTTGGTTGTTTAATTATTGATGTTCAAACCTTAGCCAGAGTTATATTATTCTGAGGGGCGGGCTTTAGTTAGCTTGGATCTTATCATACCAGCAGTGTCCCAGAATTTTGCAACATCAGACAAGCAAAAGATATATATTGAAATCAGTAGTAGGTTTCAAAATCTTTTAGAACCTCTTCTGTAGGTGTGGCTTGCTTTGTGGGAGTGGCTTGCCAGTCATGTGACCGAGTGGGAGTGGCTTGGCAGTTATTTGACTGGTTGGGCGTGGCCAATTTGTAAAATGTGAAACTCACTTAACAACGCTCTTGCTTAGCAACCAAAATGTTGGCTCAGAAACTCTGGCATTAAAGTGTGCAAGTCTTAAAGCTATCAAGTTACAAGACCCTTGCACCCCTAACCCTTTAGAAAAAAACCCCAGGGATGTTCAAACTTGACAGCTTTAAGACTTTAAGGTTTAGATAAGACTCTTAGAGGTGGGCGGGGCAATGGTGAGCCTGCCAATCAGTGAGCGGTGGGCAGGGCAAGCATGGTGCGGATGGGCAGGGGGAGGGAGCTGGAACCGGTTCTACACAGCACAGTAGATTTGTGGAACCTCTTCTATTGAAGAGGTTATAACTGGCAGGAACCCACCCCTGATTGAAATTATCAGAATGACTTGAACTTTTTTCCAAATGAGGGAAAATAAAACAGATTCTAATATCTATATAAAAGCAACAATACAGTCCCCCTTCATTTCCTTTCCTATATCAAAATAATCACCCTTCCCTAGTTGCTTGAAATGTTCTAGATCGATTGCGGGGCATAAAAAGGGCATAAAAATTAAAACACTAAGGGGGAAATGAGAAACTTAAGTAAGGACCGAACGTTTTTTTAAAAGCCTCCAATATACACACACAACTGTTACGTAGTCTAGTGAAACGAGGGTCTGCCCTAGAAATAATGGTCTGGGAATGGACAGTATTCAGCAGAACTCCAGAGCTTTTGTGCTCTTGGGTTTATGACCATGGTTTGTCTCAGAGGTGGTATTCAACAGATTCTGACCAGTTCTGGAGAACCGGTAGCAGAAATTTTGAGTAGTTCGGAGAACCAGTAGATACCACCTCTGATTGGCCCCATCCATTCTCTGCCTCCTGAGTCCCAGCTGATCAGAAGGAAATGGGGATTTTGCAGTAACCTTTCCCTGAAGTGGGAGGAAATGGAGATATTACAGTATCCTTCCCCTGCCACGCCCACCAAGCCATGCCACGGCTACCAAGCCACACCCACAGAACCGGTAGTAAAAAAAATTGAATCCCACCACTGGTTTGTCTGCTTTAAACATATACTGTATATCCTTAACCAGTTTGTGTGGTAGCACTATAAGTTGCTAATTCAGATTCCAACCCACAAATATGTACCGTCCAGTTCTACATTTTCTAGATCTCTTCAGACTTGACAAAACATATTTACAATTGTGATTTGGCATATGTCATAGTTCTATCTATCTAGGCTATCATCTGCCAAGCCAGATAGAACACTGTCTGCACTCCTGTCTAAGAATCTTTTAAGTGGGGACTGCAACTTTCTATTGACAAAACACAGGTTGCAGCTGAGGTATATACTACTCTTGCATGAGGTCTTCTGCAAAGTCTGGCTCATTTTTGACTGATGAGGGGTCCTTGGTGCTCTCTGAGCTTGCTTGTTTTCTTGCAGACATTTCTTTACCCTAACTAGGTAACATCATCAGTACTTGTAAGGAGTGCTGTTTACTGTCAGTTTGTGTTCTAGTGTCTTGCTTGTCTGAGTGGGTTTATGTGTTTATTTGACATACTGTATGCTTTCTTCTCTTGCTGGATGCTTGAATCAAAATTTGAAGTATGAAAAATTGAAAGTACATACCATTAGTTGCCTTTTTCAAATAACTTCTTGTGTAGGCCTATTATAAGCTTTTATTGCACCCGTGAGCTTTTCTCAGTAGAATGTTTGTTGTACTCATTAAAATACCATGAGCATTTACTGGGTATAATGAGCACTCATTGTAATTTAATGAGTGGCCCTGCTAGCCTGTGGTACTAAACTCATACAGGTTTTGGGCAGGTAGCCTTAGGGATAGCAGAAGAAGGCTAAGATGGCTACATTCACAAGCATGTGCAACCTCACCCTCATCTAGAGTAGTTCCTACCCATTGATGTTTTCACACAGCTGGATATTCAAGGAGATTTTTCAAGTTTGATCTATTCCTGGGAGAAAGTTGCTGACTTTACTGCCTTACCATACAATGTTGGTATACATTTTTGGAATGGGACAGGGCTTCTATTTATCAATTGCTGAGTGTACATCTTTGACTAATAAATGGCACAATTTACAGAAGAGGATTGGGTGTAGTATATAAGTGTGTCCATGGTCTTTAGCCACCTAATCTCCAAATACTTTGGCCACCTAATGAAAAGGAAGGAGTCACTGGAGAAGAGCCTAATGCTGGGAAAGATTGAGGGGAAAAGAAGAAGGGGACGACAGAGAATGAGGTGGCTGGATGGAGTCACCGAAGCAGTCAGCATGAGCTTAAATGGAATCCAGAGGATGGTAGAGGACAGGAAGGCCTGGAGGAACATTGTCAATGGGGTCGCAATGGGTCAGACACGACTTGAAAATATGTAGCACGACTTCACAACTAACAACAACAAGAACAAGAACATATTCTTTAGGGTGGTAAAGTATATTAAATCACAGCTTTCTGGAATGCAGTTTTCTGCTCCTAATACTTATTTTGATTAGTTTTTGTTTTTCAAGCTTCTCATAGTGGCTGTAGAATGAAATTAATAAAGGAGAATATTTGTAGCTCCGGGATGAAATTAGGGGTCCTTGGTGCTCTCTAAGCTTGGTTGTTTTCTTGCAGACATTTTATTACTCAAACTAGGTAACATCATCAGTGCTAATAAGGAGTGGGGTTTGCTTTCAGTTTATATTCTAGCAGTTTGCCCTGGGGTGGTCTTAGAGGTTCTTTGATTAGGCTGTTTATTGTTGACTTCTTTGACAGTTCCTTGATTGGGGTGTTGTTTACTTGATTGTTGGACTGATGTTAATCTGTGAACATTTGGGTTTTGATTCCTGGTGGGGGAGGTGTTTTGGGTTTTTTTTGGTTTGTTGATTGTCTCTTTGACACAGTATGTAGATATTGCTTATGTCCATGTATCTATTAATGGCTAATTTGCCAGAGTGTCAGGAATCTAGAAATTCTCTAGCTTCTTTTTTTTAATTATTTGAAAAACAAATTGTAAATAAATAAAGCCACTTCATTTCCATATAATTCTTCAAATATCTTTGAAACATTGAGCATGTTTTAACTCGAGATTCTTACTCTACATGAGCTAATTCTCACACTTTCTTTGGTAATGTACTCTACTCTAGTGAAAGGATAGTATTTAGGAAATATGAAGAGTAACAGATGGCAGAGAATAGGGAAGTGAGCAATGCAAGCATACATACAGTATTATACATGTGTTGCTTGCAGCCAAGGAGGAAAAACTGTCTTCCCCTCAACTATTCTTTGCTATCTTTAACAAAGTAATAATTTCTCATCCCCATAGAAAAGACATGTTAAGAGAAGTAAATGGCTGGAATAAAGATTCAATTATTAGCTAAGGCTTAACTTTCTATGACAATGTTTGACTTCTCAAAGTCTGGTCAATAGCTGCAATATCAATCTTCCTGAAAAGAGGCAATGTTGACAAGCTGCAGCACTATAGATATTTCCTGAAGTGTTTTGGCTTTATCTTATCAACAGATCATGGCCAAAAGTTTTCTGAACATAGAACTCCACATTCAGACTTGAGCTGAGATGTCATAAGAATCATTTCAAACCTATCATTGAGATGCTTTGAGCATCTCACCGTTTTTATGCTAATACAATTTGATATCTTGCCATCAGCAGTTCTTGAGGGTAGATTCAGAAAGCTCATTTGCATAAGAAAACATAATATGGGTCTTGTTACCCTTGACTCATACCGTATTTTACTGTGACTGGTAGATAAGTTCCATGAGCATCACCTGATATCAGACAAAGACCCAACAGCAATGTTTATCATAATCACATTTGTGCTGATATGCCATAGGTTGTTATCATTATTAACGCCAGACTAAGCCATTGGAATACACTCTGCTGATAAGGTGTAATAGGTTCGGTGTAACATTTTTGGCATTTTGCATTACTATTCAATATCTCTACATAGACACTGATATGTGCAATTATATACTGTACTATTTCAGTAATGTTAGTGACCCAATAAAAGATAGTTGATAATTTCTGTATAAAAATCCAGATATAAGACTAAATGCTTTATAAAATGAATGCTAATTTGCACTATTTAAATGCCAACTATTATCATTACTTTGCTTTATTTTGGAGATAATTTTTAATTGGGTAAGAAAAGTTATTTTTAATATATTTATTCTCTCTTGTGGGAAAGCTACCTGTTTCATTATAGTTTTGTAAGGACAATCATGGGATAATGCAGTAGGAAAGATGTATTAGATATTAAATATTTAAAGTAATAGGCTTTGTTTTAATTATTTTTCATTAAAATACTTTCTGAATAAAATCTAATCACCTAGCAGTATTCCTTGTTAATTGTTTCTCCTGGGCTATCTTAAGCATAAACCAGTTTTTGCTCTAAATAGCAAATAATAATAAAGTCTAGTCAAAGGGGACACTAGTTGAGACTGGAAATTCTGTTTCTTTTTTCTAATAGACAGAATGAATTGGCTAGTCGTTATTTATTAACTTATTAATTTGCACTGAAACATGAAACACCATACCTGCATCACTTTGTAATCAAATGTTCAGGCAGTTTCCTTCTTTCTTTGAGAAACAATTTTATAAGTTACTAGACGTAGAGACCATCACATGAACTTGTCATGCAAAAGTAACCAGAAACACTTGTGAAAAGTCTCAAGGACAATTTTATTGCTAATCAACTATGTTACAAGAATCTTGCCACATTATCTTGGGAATGGCAAGATAAGGTGTCAAGGATTCTGGGGGAGATCAGGTCTATGCTATTTCCTACAGTGCAAAGAGTCCAGATTGGGCTCCTCTTGACACCTTCCTCCAGTAGATATAGATAGATAGATAGATAGATAGATAGATAGATAGATAGATAGATAGATAGATAGATAGATAGATAGATAGATAGATAGATAGATAGATAGATAGATAGATAGATGATTGGATGGATGGATGGATGGATGGATGGATGGATGGATGGATGGATGGATGGATGGATGATGGATGGACATACAGATGCAGATAGGTAAAGGTAAAAGTATAAAAATAGAAGTATATTTTAAATCCATAAACTTGCTTCATGAAGTAGAAGTATTAAAATGTTGAACATAATCTCTAGTATTTATCCATCATCTATCTATCTATCTATCAATCAATCAAATTTATATAGCCATCCATCTAGTATGCCTGCATAGACCCACTAAGGATGAAACTAGTGTTTTAGGGCCTTCTCAGTGATTCATATAACTTCTAAAGATATTGAGATCCCTCTCAGCAAAAATCCCCACAAACAGAAAACAACTAAGGCATATCTGCATCGTTTCTGTGAACTTGAACTTTTAGAACAGGGTGGCAAGAATGATTTCATAGGTACAGTTGAGATCTTCTAGGATGCTTCCCATGACAACTGTGTAGGATCTGAAGGATGCAATGTGTTAGAAATAAACAGAATAAATAGAAAGAGAAGAGGTGTAGAATACTTTAAATTTATCTACACCTACAGAATACCCATTATTCTACTCCTTTTTGTGCTAAGAAAAGTTATGCAAAGCTCAGATAGAAAGTAATGTATAGTAAGCCAAGGGAATTAAAGGTAGGAGATAAGAAAAGTAAAGCAAAAGTTTTCATCCAGCCATTCACTATATCTCTATTTTTCTGTTGTTGCAGACATTCATGTAACAATTCATAATTCATACATGCTTTACACTGGAAGAAAAGAAGTCTTCATAGAGACCTAACAGCTGTTTTATATCTGAAGGGTTATTGTGCAGAGATGAGGCTAATTGTTCATAATTATTATGAAACATAGGATAAGAACCAATGGGCTAAAACTTACAAAAAGTAGATTTCAGTTGCAGATGCGACAAACATATTCAATAATAGGATAGACTTCAAAGGCAGTGGTGGAGTTTCCTTCTAAAAAGTGTTTGAACAGAGGCTGGTGACAATTTAAGGCTGGTGTCAAATATCCTATAGTGGCAAATTCCTATAGTTTTCCCCCAACTTTTCAGCCTAAGGTGCTTTTGTGCTTCTTCTAACATATCCAAGTGTCATTTCCATGTAACTAAATCAGCAGAGGCAGTCTCTTATTTATGTAGCTCTTTATATTTTTTAACAATCATTTATTCCTTCAACATACTATATACTACCAACTCCATTTCTGCCAACATTTGAATCTCTTAATATTCCTCACCTCTAGAAAACGTTCTATCAAGATATATATTACAATTGTTTCAGCAATTTTCTTTGTCAGTACATTCATTTTTAGATCCAAATTCTTTGTTGCTTTGTACAAGCTGATATTCACTGCAAATCATTTTAATCTTTATCAGCTACACTCAAAAGAAGTGCTATCAACACATATTTTCTTTATACACTAGCCATAAAAGTATTAAATAACAAAGGGGAATCACATTTTGATATTTTTTATCCCTGCTCCATATTAAACCATTGGTTAAGCATTTATTTTTATTTCTATCACATACCTTTCTTACTATTCTCAACAATCATCCTTCAACTCTGCAACCTGCAAAACCTTCAGTAATTCAAGGCTATTTGCTTGATTATACATTTTGCACTTTCTCATAATTGAATCTACACTTTTATTTGCCATGTGTATGAGATCCACTATCAAAAAAGCCTATGTGAAATTTTAGGCCTCATAAACAGATGGTTTCCAAATATACAAAATAATACCTATACTTTTTTTTTTCGGTTCCCACTTTATATATTATGTGCAGGTTAGCCAGCTTTTGGAAATATTTTGTCAAATTGGAACAATCCCAGAAAATAGCAATGAGGATATTCAAGGGACTAGGTTCTATAATGAGAGACTGAGGAATCAGGAAAGATTTAGCCTTAGAAAAGAAAAGATTGAGATGAGGGTTGAATTACAGCAATCTTACAAGGGAACTGATTCCCAGACAGGTAATTGGCTTCTCCTCACTATATATTATCTGGACTGGAGTAGGTCAAGAGTTGCTTTTATTTGGATTTCTGTATTGACTGGACCTGCGAAATGACCACTTCCAACTCAATTATTCTATGAATTTAAGGTGGTCAGGTGTTCCAGAAAAGACATTCCATTTTTATTTATTGTATTCAATAGTATTCCAGTCACTAACTAACTAACTAACTACTTATTTAATTATTTTATGCTACAGCATTCTGTTCATTTGAAAATGCTCCTCATTCCATTTGGAGAAAATTGAATACATTAAAATAGTAATTTTACACATTAAATTGCTGTACAATATGCAGCAGTCTGATATTAAGGTTATCTTTTATTTTAATTCCTTATTAGTATAGGAAACTACAATTAAATGTTTATTAAGCATTGCATTCTTAATTCTTTTCACAGTCCTTAATTATATATCATGTTGAATTTGTCCTTTTCCCTTTCTTTTCTGTCTTTATTCTGCTCTTTATTGTATCTCTTAGTAATTTAAAGAAATACAATTTTCCATGTTAACTAATTACTGCTTTTCTTGAATTAATTTCCACTCACTGGCTACTCTGATAGAATTTTCAAATGGTCATCAATCCTTCATGTGTTTAATCCTGCCCCGGAATATCAATCTTCTGAATATTAGAACAAAATAAAATTTCCTCTAAACATCAGAAGCATACCATTTGGATATGTAAGTTCTCTTTCTCTCCCTCCCTCCCTCCCTCCCTCCCTCCCTCTCTCTCAGTTTTATTGCTCATACAGCCTCCTAAAATGAATAACTGCTCTCAAGGTAAAGGAAGTTTTCCCCCACTCCTTTTGACTATATGGAATATGTAATGCTCTTGCAAATAATTGTGTGTGTTTATGTGTAAATATATACTTAAAATAGATGTATCACACAATGAGTGCTACTGTGTGTGTGTGTGTGTGTGTGTGTGTGTGTGTGTGTATGTATTTACATGTAAATATACATGTATACACACACACATACACACTAGCATAGTGCTGATTGCTACTAGGGCAGTAGAAGAAACAGCACTTCCGTTTTCATTTTGAATATTCTTGAAGCTTTTCTTAAGCACACCACCATTGCTATGTAAATATGAGGAAAGTGCTTGCGTTGAAGCTGACATAAAATGAATTTTGAAAAGTGCCCTAAGTAAATTCTCTTTGTTCCTATCCATAGCAACTTGTAAGAGTTGTTCTGAGAAGCTGAGAAAAAGTCTGTCTTTTAAGAGAGAAAAAATGTACAGTATCCCATGGCAACCATTGTCCACTGAATTTTGAGAGAACAGAAATGGCCCTGTAGGTAGAGCAAAATGTTACAGTAGGCAGAAACAAAGGGACACTGTAGGTAGCTCTTGTATCTCCCCATTTTCTCTTGAAAGACCTTTAAAGTGCCTATGCAAGGTATTGCTGTACATACAGGTGTTCTTGAGTCAAACTTTCCAAAATCTATGTGATGTTCGCAGCAGCATTATATAAATGGCTTGCTAGTGCCTACTTCTCAGAAATTTCTCCCACTTTAGCCAACAACATACCGTAGATTCCTGAGGTCGTCCCAATTACCCATGTACAGTCAAGGCTCCCCCAAAAATAATGATTCTGCTTAGCATCTGAGATCAGCAAAGGTTGGCTATCTGCTGAGGCATAACAGTTACAAACCATTAGACCACACCTCTGGATCTTTCTAGTGGTTTTCATGGCCTATTGTATACAATGATTTTCAGGTCTTTTTTTTTTTTTTAAAGGTTGCTAAATAGATTTTTTTTAACAAAGCAATTTAAATTATTAATTTTTCTGAGGGGCATTTATCATTACAGGAGTTAGACTTGTTAAATGCAGGAATGGAGGAATTTAGAATAGTAGGGAGTAGATTTGGTTGTCAAGGACATGTAGAAAGTGGGATTATACTACACTAGGGATATTTGTATAGCATTTCCTTAGGGCATGCTGCATTGTACAGAGCCTTCTGTTTAACATGCAGCTATTTTCTCAGCTGGATTTTTTCCCCTCTTATAATCTATAGTGCTAGCCAAAGGCAAAAAACAGAACTTGGGATCTCATTCTTTCTGAAGAAGATGGAACTTTTGATCGCTTTATATTCCCTGCTATGCTGTGCCATGCTTCTTTGGAGAAGAGAATATTAAAGCCAAAACCTGACAAAGATGGACAGAAATTGATGAGAGAAAATATAGAGGAGTTATGCATTATAGAAAAATCAAATTTTATGAACTTTGTGGTTTCTGTACAGATTTCCTTGTAAGATCTATACTGCACAGACTACTACGTAAAACAACACCTGTGTTGTTTTATATTTCTTGCCATCTACAGTTATCAGGTTGAGGAAGATTCTTTTTAGAATAACACAGCGAACCACTGTTTGAGCCTATCTTTTCTTCAAGATAGAGATTCACACAAGTTTCTTGAAATCCATTCTTGGCCCTCTTTTATTTCATCCGATTGCTAAGGTAGCAGAAACTTAGGAAACAATATTGACACAAGTCATTTCTAAGAAGAGAAATACTTTTTATTTCTTTACTTGTTTCTTTTTTTTCTTTCAGTATACCTGTACTACCTAGGCCTTCTTGCAAATGGTTTTCGTCTTTCTTAAAAAAGAAATCCCCAATATTTTCTTTCTATCTTCAAAATACATGAAGGTTAACAGAAAGAAGAGGATGTAGATTTATTTTCCCAATCTCCCAAGAGTCGAGGAAGAACCAATGAATGAAAGCTTTACAGAGTGAGACAACATAGGACACAGGAGAACACCTATAGCAATATAGTGACAATTAGGAATGTGCTGGTACTTGGATCTAAAGTTGGAAAGGTCTGGATTTGCATTAGAGCTTCACAGCTCTTGGAAAATAAATGAAAAAAAAATAACCCTCAGTGCCCTTTGATAACATTACAAAAGGTCAGGATACTATCCAGATTTCTGAGGATTGTTGATGCTGGGGATTGGTACCTTAAAACACAAGTATGGCCTTTCTTCCTCTCCCCTAATCAAATATAGGGGAGAAAATATCAGCATTCCTACCCAGGATGAATATTGGATGGATGGAATGAACTTGAAGCAAAGAATGGAGGATTCTGGTTAAACTTAAAATTATTTGTTTCTTTGTTTATCATACATATAGCTGCTCATGTCATTCAAGTGACACCCCCCCCCAACTAGAGCCTAAGGGTAAACTATTAAAAACTAATCTCCAATAGTAGCAGTGCTCATCTCTCCCATCATCCAAAAACTTGGGAGATTAGCCAAGTCTTCAATATCTTGTGAAAGGCTAACAGGACTGGGACCATTTGAATCTGTTCCCCAGGAAAGATGCTGCCATTGGGAAGTTATAACTCCAGAGTCCAAGTACATGAGGTTGTTTAGTCAAAGCGGCCCAGAGTAGACTGTTTCTACTAGATGTAGTAGAGTGGAAAGAAACAAGAGAAAAAAAGATGGTCTGACAAGTAGCCTGGTTCTTCATCATAGATGGCTTTTAAGTGCGGATTAGCACCTTGAATTGCACCTATCTGATTCAGATCAGTTCACAGAGTTACACTGTTACATAGGCATAACAAGAAAAACCAAAATTGATTATGCCACTGCATTCTATATCAGCTGCAGCTTCTGAATGCCCTTCAAGGGATAGTCCCTTGCAGAGCATCTTGCTGTTATCCAGATAGGAACTGACTAAGGTTTCCAGGTTAAGAATGGGCATAACTGGTGCAAAAGATGAACTGTTCCATACCCCCTCCCCTGTCACATCTGCCACTTGCTGTTTGAGCAGGAGCCAAGAATCCAAATTGCATATGAATTCTGAACTTGCAATGGGAAAAACACCTTGCCTCTTTTATTTGCTTTCTACTACAGTTCCCTCGTTTTGCTCTTTCCTGCTATATGCACAGTGTTCCTTTTATCACATGCCAGGCAGAGTTTCTGAATAGGTCACAGTAGTGTTGTCCAAATCTCTTTGTCATCTGTGCTTTTAATTTCACCATGATACATTCTGTCTATACCATTTTTTCCAATTAAGAAATGATCTGCTCATTTTAAAGAGGGTTGTAATATTAATACATCAACAATACATCAACCTTTCCCAGCTATGTGGTGTCCAAATTTGATGGATCAATTATGGATGAGGAAATGTGTACCAATATGTGTATTAATGAAAAATGCCACCACAAACAAATTGTGCAGTTTTACATGCACTATATTATGAAAATTGCTTTCAAAATGTATATAGCAAAAGGGTACAGAGTAATATATGTAGTCAGCAAACTGTGCATGAAAATTCATTTCTATTTCCATGCAGACTTTCTTTTTTTTAAAAAAAGGAAATTACAAAGCAAAGCAGGAAGAATTTAACCAAGCATAAGCTTCAAACATTCAAAGACACTCAAATTGACAATTTCATCCATCCCACTTTAATTTGTACTTGAAATTTAAGATTTGCTTATAAATTTAAGGAGCTAAGTACCGTAAATATTTGGAATAAATAAGACTCTGTAGTTAAGCCTGAAGATAATAATCTAAAAAGTACATAAAAAAGTAAGGATTGACAAAATGTCATGCAATGTTGTCAAAAATTCATTAATTCAATCCCATGCAAGACAGAAGGAGAGATGTACAAACTTATGCAGTGATTGAGTGATGGTGCAGTGGTTAGATTGCAGTACTCCACGCTACTTCTGCTGACTGCTAGCTGACTGCAATTTGGCAGTTCAAATCTCACCACGCTCAAGGTTGACTCAGCCTTCCATCCTTCCAAGGTGACTAAAATGAGGATTCAAATTGTTGGGAGCAATATGCTAACTCTTTAAACCAGTTAGAGAGGGCTGTAAAAACACTATGAAGCGGTATATAAGTCTAAGTGCTATTGCTATTCAGTTTATAGTGATATGTGGGAATTAATTTGGAAGAATTCAATTTCTCTTCAAGAAATACAATAGATACAATTTTCCTAGTGTGAAATTACAAAGAATATCATTTATTTTTTTTAACAGTTGAAATGCCTACTCATTTTTCAAACATGACTCTTTTGGCTAATATTGGTCATTGACATCTGCAGGAAAAATCTTCTGCCATTTGAACTTTATTTTGAATGAAATAGTACTTTAGCATTTATTCAGTGGATGAGAATAATTAAAGTGGTTGAGGTGGGACGATTGGCAATCTTAATATAAATATAGCCTAGTGGTAACAGAGGCACCAGAATAATTTTTGCTTTGTTTCTGGAAAACCTTAAATTACTGATTGTGCCAGAGTATTAAAGCATCTGTTTTGTGATGCAATGTTTATATAGCAATGTGAAAGATGAATGGTACAAATAAATATAAAAATCAGTTTCCCCATCTCTATACATTAACAGACACATAATTGACTGTGACGGAAACTAACTTATTAGGTTTCCAAGAAACATATATGATTCTTCTTTATTGCATTGAGAATATTCTTAATTCAAAGCAACCTGATGAGCAATGAGATAACTATAGAAACACAGCCTCAAAACAATTCTGACCTGATTATTGAGAGTGGTGTGAATTATAAAGGGAGATCTACATCGCAGAGAAACTAATAAAAGAATAATGTTATTACAGTACAATGTTAATTGTACAATTGCATTGCAATTTCTTCCCTAGTAGTAACAATAGCTTTTAGTGAATTGCTTTTAATGTTTATATTTAAAAAGCTGTATATTTAAAAAGCTCATACATGAAACTGTGTGAACATCCTCAAATTATCTCTTGTCAGTATCAGGGATCACCTTCTGAACAGAGCCAATTTTTTAAAAAGTAGGATGACCTTTTTTTGCATTTGATGCTAACTCGTCATGATAAGGTTTGTGAAGTAGTCTTGTACGTAAATGATTATTCTTTTCTGAAGCTTTATTTATTTATTAAAAGATTTGTATGACGTCCCACCTTAAACCCAACTCTGACAAATGCACTCAAACAGCTTGTACCATATTTCTTTCTAGACATATATCTCTTGCAATATCAGGTAGAAGCCATTATACAATAATACAGTCTGCTTTGTTAGAATTGGGTGGTTAGAGAAGAGATGGCATGATGTTTGGGGCTTGCAGAATACAATTTTAATGCAGAAGTGCTTCTAGAATGCTGCCATCATGCTCATTAGAGTCAGTATGCATATTAGCCAGGGACAGTAAATGTAAGAGTTCCTGCTGTTGAAAGAGATTTCAAACCACAAAGGTAGCGTGAACATGACAGTCATGAGCTAAAGAGAATATTTTCACTACACTGAGATGGATTATTACTTCCCAGAGCTGAGGAATATACTTCCTCATATACATTTACAGTTAGATCATGTAATAGAACTATTGTGTATGGATTGCCAAACTCTGAATATCCATTAGATGGCAACCAAGAAATATAGAGAATTCTTTGCTTTCATCTAGCATAGGTCAAACACAATAGCCCTACTATTTGACTAAAACCATTGGATTTCAATAAATTTGATAACCAATTTGGGCTCCTTCCATAGGACGCGGTAGCTCAGTGGCTAAGATGCTGAGCTTGTCAATCAGAATGGTCAGCAGTGAAACAGTTTGAATCCCTACCACTGCATAACAGAGTGAGCTCCCATTACTTGTCCCAGCTTCTGCCAACCTAGCAGTTCGAAAGCACATTAAAAAATGCAAGTAGAAAAATAGGGACCACTTTTGGTGGGAAGGTAACAGCGTTCCGTGCACCTTTGGAGTTTAGTCATGCCAGTCACATGGCCATGGAGCGCTGGCTCTTCGGCTTTGAAACGGAGATGAGCGCCACCCTCTAGAGTGAGGAACAACTAGCACAAATGTGTGAGGGGAACCTTTACCTTTGGCACCGTCCACCATTAGTTACAAGAACATACGAACATATGTTCATATGAACACATGAACTCAGATTTTCAGTAAAATATTATACTGAGGGAGAAGGCTTTGCAATGTTTTTGTTTTAAATCTCTTAGCTGCTGTGAGTATTTGCCCAAGCCCAAATGTGGAATACAAAGTAATCAATAAAATAAATTAAAACATAGTTTATTTCCCCCCTTTTTGCTGTTGACTTAATCTTAATTCAAAGCAACCTGAAGTGTATAGGAAAAGAATATTGAAACTCAGCTTCATTACTGAGAATGGCAGCACTTATAAAGTGAATTCAATTTTGTAGACAAATTGATAAGAAAGCAATTTTTGTGGAGTACCATACCATTAAGTCTCTTAGCCTGGGTCCTAATAAAGGGACCAGGTAATTATCAAATGTTGGTATAGAAACTGTCCCTTTATTGTGATTGAAGTCATTCTTGCATTGCAATTGCCACTTGAAATTTGGAATAAATTTCATCTCTCCTATTGTCATCTTCTTAGCTCATCTAAGAAGTGGAATTATATTTTAGATTATGAAGGTTAAGTAGGTTTGCCTGAAGTACTTTATTTTAAAAGCTAATTATGACTTAAAATATTAGCCCACATTTCAAAAACAGATGCTTCTCTATTCCATAATAGGCAATTCTTTATTTTTGTTTTAAAAAATGCTGTTTCACAAAATGCCGTACATGTCATTTAATTCAAATGCCACCATTCTATAGCAGAGGACAAGCACAGCCTCATTTTCATAGTGTGTTGGAAGACTATTGTTATTTGAGCTAGGGAAATTGTATAAGACTTTATTTAAAAATCATTGCAAATTCAGAAGTAAGTTAATGTCACCTTTAAGGGGTCAGTGATTATGCTTATGCTGTAACTTGGCATTGAAGGCATTGGGTCATCTGCATATTATTTAAATGCTGAGCCAGAAGAACTGTTAAAAGCTACCATTGTTGCAGGATTACAGTGATTAAGATAAAACTTGTTACTAAGTTTGTAATAACTTGACATAATTAAAAGATTTATAATTAAATCAATGAAGTCAGAAGTGCTCCTAGTGATAAATCATAGGAAGGCAGATTCAGAGTCCTGTATTGTAGTTGGAGAGACCTCAAATGTCCCCATTATCTAAATATAGATAATGCCAAACCAGTCATTCTTTTGAAGTTTTAGCCATACCCAGTTTTATTTTATTTCCCTGCTTATCACTGTAATAAGTGATAAGCTGGCCCAGCCTTATGGTTGCACTAAAAACTGAAATACTGAAAAACATTTTAGCAATAGCAATAGCAGTAGACTTATATACCGCTTCATAGGGCTTTCAGCCCTCTCTAAGCGGTTTACAGAGAGTCAGCATATTGCCCCCAACAATCTGGGTCCTCATTTTACCCACCTCGGAAGGATGGAAGGCTGAGTCAACCCTGAGCCGGTGAGATTTGAACCGCTGAACTGCTGATCTAGCAGTAGCCTGCAGTGCTGCATTTAACCACTGCGCCACCTTGGCTCTAAATTTTAGAAACCTTTTACATCTCATTTTACTTCTTATATCCCATTATGTATACTGTCCTTCAACATTCTATCTTAAGCTGCAACCCGCAACGGCTAACTGGAACAATACTCTCCTTGCTGAAGGAGAAGTTAAAGAAGAGAATGGAAGACGAACAGCAATGTGGCAAAGAATGAACCCAAAGAGAAGCAACAATGGCAGGAAAGCAATGATGTGGGAATCAGTGACCAGTTGAATGATGACCTGGTCCATTGTGCATGCATGGAATGCTCACAAAAAAAGGGTCAGGGCCTTTTATCACTCAATTGGCTATTTTGAAATCCATGATGGTCACTGCACACATCCTTAGAAGTAGGAGAAGAAAGTAGCTCACACCAAACAAGGCACTTGACCAAGGACTCTTCAGAGGTCATTGGTTTTATCTCCATCTTTGGTAACTATTTAAATGAGGCATTTACAACCATGTGTCAGGCCTCCAGTCATATTCCTTGTAGGATCTTTGGCCTGCCACACTCTCTATTATTTGTCTATGCTGTTTCATTAGTGGGGTAATTGGGAGGGGGAATAGTAAGGAGTAGAATGTGTTGTTGTCAAACAAAACATTTCTTTCTAGAAGCCCAAAGTCATTCTTTGTCTCCGCACCTCTGTACCTGACCGGAACTAGATGGGTGGAAATGCCAGCGTGGCAGTGGAAGATTGGACCATGTGATGAACTTGTGGGTGTGGGGCAAGATCATGAACTTTTAACTGGGAGGAAAACCCAGGAAGCTTTCAGATTCGGGTTTTCCACAGATGTGCCAACATGTCTCTCTTAATAAATTGGAAGTTTGAGGAAAGTTCTGTCTTGAACTCTGGTTTAATTTTGGATGATATTTGGAACACTGACACCACGTTCTTAAAACCATGTCTTTTTAAAGCCAAAAAATCAGATTGGTTTCATAATCTGTGATTTTGATAAGGAGTACATTTTGCAGTATAAGAATGTGTCAAGATTCTCTATGAAATTATCTTCAAAACACTTTAATAAAAACTTGCAAAAATGGGAACTCTGTAAATGTAAATGTAGTTAAACATAATTTAGTCTTCAGTTACTGTGTTTCCTTACCAGTGGTGGGATACCACTGGTAAGCCCCGGAATGGGGTAACCAGGTACCATTCTGGTACGGTGCTCTGGAGGGCCCACCCACCCGTACCTCCTCCTTACTGGTATTTGAGCCGATGGGGGCTTCTGCGCACACTCATGGAGCATACGGCACCTGCGCGATGCTCTGCCGAGCAGCTGGAGCAATCCAGAGCATCACGGGCGGTAAGTACGTATGCGCACATGCTGTGTGTATGCATGTGGTGGACGCCCGGCCCCGTTTCACTGTACCAGTTACAACGGGATGCGGAACCCACCACTGTTCCTTATATATCCTTTTTGAGCTGCACAGCTAGGTTTTTCAAGCTCTACTATTTATTTGCCATCTTGGAATGCATTGTAATTAACTTTGTTTTCATAGTTTATTTCAACTAAACAGATTAGGGGTATGATATGTACTACTTATGGGTCTTTAAAAATATATATCCAAGTAGATAATTCCATACGAAAGGCATTATAAATGTTTGTTTAGCCAGAAGTATATGGAATGGGCCTTGTTGTTGAACTGATGCCAACTCTGCCTGGTTGTTTCCTATCTCTCCATTACAAGTCCTGCCTGAGACTCATGAAAGCATTGAGAAATATATTTAAAAAGAAGCTGACATTCCTGTGAATGTTTAAACCCAGGGGTGAAATGCTACCGGTTCGGACTGGTTCACCCAAACCAGTAGTAAAAAAATTCTACCGGTTTGGGCATACCGGTAGTTCCAACAATCAGCTCTGTGACAAATCAGCTGTGCCACGTGATTTATATTCTCTAGAAAGAAGAAAATCCTGCATTATCAAATCTAAATTGTGCAGCACAGCTGTTCCCCCCCTCCCCGCTGTTCTACTTATCTTTGCAGACTCAGAAAAGGCTTCTTAATCTTCCTTTTTCAGCGCTGTGCAGTAGGGCCTCTGCTGCGTATGCTCGTGAAGCGAACTGGTAGCAAAGCAAACCGGTAGCAGACTTCAGAGCATTTCACCCCTGTTTAAACCCCTATTCCAGTAACATTAACATTACATAACATAACATTACATAACAGTAACATTGTTAACGTGTAGTGGCTACAAATGACATCAAAAGCCGCATTGGCAATGCTACAGCCGCATTCGCCTCTTTAAGGAAGTGCCTGTGGAGCCAAAATGACGTGACGATTGCGACCAAGATGAGGATATTTAATGCTTCCATCCGCACAATCTTACTGTACGGCTCGGAATCGTGGACTTTACTTAAAAGCGACCTGAACCTATTAGAACGATTCCAGCTAAGATGCCTGTGCAACATTCTGCACATAACTCTACGGGACCAATGGAAAAACGAAACGGTATTGCAGCTATGTAAAAACCAAACTACAATCGAACTTTACCTAAGAAGACAACGACTTAGATGGTTTGGACACGTTTGCCGTATGGACAATAGCCGATTACCTTACCGATCGATTAACTCGCTGCGACCGGATGGGTGGAAAATTGCACGAAATGCCCCAAAGAAAACGTGGATATCCCAAGTGGCTCACGATCTTCAGCCACTCCATTTCTCGATAACCGATGCCCAACAAGCCGCCCTAAATCGGAAACAATGGCGTGCTGTAATCCGTGACGTCCTGCCCCTGGCCTTCACAATGCAACGGTCACTGCCTTATGGACGTTGACATTTACGAAGATTAAGTCCAAGTCCAATTCCAGTAGGCTTGTGATGCAAATTGACCAAAAATATTTGCTGTCTATTGCTTTAGTGTTGTCATAATTTCCTTTGTTTTATTCCTCGGACCAACTAAGATAAAAATAACTTACACTCGTTTTTGGTTTCATTTCCCTACAGCAAGAGATGTTAACAGAATTGGCAGTCAGACAGTTGAGACTTTGCTCCCCTGCCATCTTTTTCTCCTCCCCTGCCAGATGTTTCAAAGGAATATGCTGTGATCTCTTCCCATGTACTGGAAAAAAGGGCTTAGATGATGGCTGTTACGTATGAAAAACCTTAGACATTTCTCAGAAATTCTTCACCTGTAACCCTAGGTTGATACACGTTAAGATGCAAGTGACAAACACTATGAATTTATATCCTATTGCACTGCTGGATCAACCTTCACTTTTCCAAATAGCAAGTCATCAGAAACGCAGTATGCCAAAATTACATTTTCCGTTGAGAAGGATTGTGAACATCCAGGATTTTGCAAGAAATCAGACAACAAAAAGATGTTAACAATACTATACACATAGACATAGATGAAATGAAAAGTAAGCTATATGTATCAGTAATCATCTATTGTTTCAAGGTGAAGAGGGCACAAGTGAGTCATATCTGGAAAAATTGTTTGAAACTGGCAGTGTAGGAAATTGGTGGTATTTTAAGCTTCTGCTTTTAAAAATATGCTTTTGAATACACAGTGAAATACTGGAGGTATTCAATTTCATTAGTTCCTTTCATTTAAAAAAAGATGTACACTTTTAAATTTATTTTTAAATCTTAAAATCTTCTCAGTGCGTTCTGTTCTTTATATCAGATGGGATTCTGACATTGATGTCAGACAAACTAATTAATTTTGCAAGCTTCAGACAATGTCTATACATTGTCATCTGTCAATCTGCACAATGAATCTGCTGAAATGACAACAGGGTAATTATGTTTTCCTTCCACAGACCTGTTGTCACTGGACATGAGAGGCAATGCATCTTTTGCAGCTCAGCACACTGTACTTTTAGTCCCAGAAATGTAGGTCAACAGTGTATGCTGTTTTGCATACAATAAGACAATATTAAGTGCCAGATTAAAGGAGAATATTGCTGTGAGAAGAAGTTAAAAAGTTCAGGGTAGAACATCTAGTTTTCTGATTGTTCTTTCTTTCCCTTTCAAACAGATTCAGCACATTGAAGGAACAGAACCAGGGGTGGGTTTTTCGCCCCGTTCCAACCGGTTCGGTTGGAACGGGGCTGGCAGCGTCCTTGTGTACGTGTGTGGCGCGCGCGTGCACGCGCGCGGCACACGCATGCATACTAGCGTCTCTGCGATGCTCAGCTGCTCCTGGAGGATCGTGCAGGCGCTGTATGTGTCCTGCGCATGCGTGGAAGCGCAGAACTCGTCAAAACCGGGTAAGGAGCACGGGCGCACGGGTGGGCCCTTCGCCGTTCCCGGAAGTTACTTACTTCCGGGTTCGCCGACCAACCGGTTCGCAGGGACCGCCGCGAACCGGTTGAAACCTACCCCTGAACAGAACCCTACTATCTGGAAATTAATCTTAAAAACACAGTAGTTCAGCTGCTGAGCTATATGGAATCCACAGCTGTTTTGCCATCTTCTAAGGCTCAAAGTCCCAATAGCTATTGGGACATAAATATTGTAACATGTATTAGAGCCGAGCTGGCGCAGAGGTTAGAGTGCAGTACTGCAGGCTACTTCAGTTGATTGCTAGCTGCAATTCTGCAGTTCAAATCTCACCGGCTCAAGGTTGACTCAGCCTTCCATCCTTCCAATGTGGGTAAAATGCGGAATCAGATTGTTGAGGGCAATATGCTGACTCTGTAAACCACTTAGAGAGGGCTGTAAAAGCACTATGAAGCTGTATATAAATCTGTGCTATTGCTATGTTTCATGTACATATGTACAGAGAATGTGTTTTAAACTTAGCAATAGTTGAGGTTTGGATTAGGTAATATCTGCTGTGACCAAATTCATTTCAGTTTCTGCTATGGCATAATTTTATGGGAATATACATATACATACATTTCAGCTTGACAGAATCATAGATCTCACTTTGGGAAAATATAAAAATCTTATGCGCCAGCTACAATGAAAAGTTTATTCTGCTCAAAGTTTCAGAACAAGATAGATGTGTAACACTGACTTTTCCAGGGTATAAGTGTAATTACTCTTTATACATGCCATCGTAACAAACATCAAATGCATCCATGCAGACACAATAAGTATTACCAATATGTGACAGGTCATTGGTATCCATTCCCAATAAAAGTATGTGTGTGTTTGTGTGCAATAAATGCATATGAGGATCAGGTGTGGAGACTCCATTTAGAAAAGGAAAAGGAGCATGAGGTTACCCAAACCAGACTAGTAAAATCCTTTCCATAAGGGCTTTATCCTTTTTGAAGTACAATTCTGAAATATATGAGACTCTCAGCATCTCAGTGTAGATGCTGTTCTATTAGCAGTTGAAATAAAGGAATAGTGGAAATTGTTGAAACCAGAAAAGGGTATTCTAGTCTCAGAATAGTGTTTCTCAATCTTGGCAACTTTAAGATGCACGGACTTCAATTTCTAGAATTCTCCGGCTAGCCTTCTGAGTCCTCTGTTCAGAAGACCCTACAGCCATTCATAGTGGAAACTGTGGTATCATTGCCAACAGTGAAGTAAAATTTTGCATTGAGTGTATGTTCTGATCCTTCAGTTGAGAGAACCAAAAATACAGGGGCGGGTTCCCATTCTATCCCTTTTTAATCTGATTTAATCTGAAAGTGCTCATGCACTTGCTTTGATATTACTGCTGAACAGTTGAGCTGTTGTTTCTGTTTGGCCCTTTTAATTTCCAAATCTATGATGTTCTCTCTAGTAGCTTTGTGTCTAAGTGGTGGCCAAATATTTATGCAATATCATGGTGTCTTGTTAACTTCTAGATTTCACTAATAAATATGTATTAATGATACATCTACTGCATACATTTACATGACTAACGTTTATGATAAATGAGCTTGTGATGATGGCAGTTGAGAACCCAATAGTATTTTTTTAAAAAAAAATCTTCCTAGAAATTAAAATATAAAGTGCTTGTGTTGTTCTCCAGTGTGCATTTATTTTTGGAGACTTTAAATTGGAGGGATTTGGTCCTCTAGGACAATGAGATATTATTATCTGGGAGATATCTGTCATTCATAACCTCAGGCTATTTTGGATTACTAAAAATGTGATTCCCCTTCACAGACATGCATAAAAAAACAGAAGAAAGCTGAAACATTTGTTTGCTTTTTAGGTTAGTTTCATTCAGAATGAGAAACTGGTGCTTTGGTCAAATCAAAATGCTCAGATTGCCTCTAGTCAAAGACCAATTATAAGTTGCCTAACCAGGCTAAATTCCTTTTGTTTTTAGATTCTTAATCATAAATTATTTTATAGTTAAAGCAATATGTATATAAAGAATATTTTGCTCAAAGGTTAATCAAATTTTAAATTTCTGAGTGCAGGAAAGCTGGATCTCATGGGTGATGTCTTGTTTCTAAAAAAACAGGGGTCCTTTGAGAATAACTATATGTCAGGGACAAAACATCAATTTTCTTCATAAAAGTGGATTTATTATATTTTGCTTTCATTCAGAAGTTCAAAGCAGCATACATAGCACTCCCTTCTTTTATTTCCCCATAATAATGACCCTGTAAGTTAGGTTGGGCTGAGAGAAAGTGATTCCTAGCTTGTTTTCTGTTCCTTTCCTTTGGATTTGCCAAATGTAATTATGGAATCCATTAATAAAAACCCTTTGGATTAATTAGCTAGAATTACTTTAATGGCAGCTCCACATTTTATATTAAAGATTATTTAATGTTTCTATACCTAGTTCTGAATTGCTAGCATTATATGCAGTCTTTCATCTATTCATACTAATTCATTTTAATACTTTCTAACTGACTTTATTTCTATAGATATAGCACTAGCTACATTATGCTTAATAACCCATAAACCATACCTTCTTCCAAACGTATCAAGTCCAAATGTGCTACTCGGTGTTTTAATAACATTTTCTCAGAAAAGGTGAATCTCTTTGTGTCATCTTGGAAAGAGAGGTTTTTAAATGTAAGTGAAAATAGTGGGACAATCTGAAATTAACTGAACAGCCAAATGCATTAAGAACAAATCTGAAACTAAAACCATTAATCCTACTTTTTTCAAGAGAAAAGCTTCTTTCAAGTGTACATGTTACATCTGGAGCATATCTCATGGGTTCATTTTATTAGTGCTTCTGTATGGGAGAAAAGTAATACAATACATGATGCATAAATGCATATGGATTCAATAAGAGTTTTCATCAAGAAGTCAAGTTGGGTTTGAGTCAATTCCTTGGGACTTCATAGCCTTGTGCTTCCTTGTTGAACAGTAGTGGCATTTTTTTCCACCCTCTTATTCATGAAGTTATTTGGAATCATTTCTCATGAGATGGCCAGTCACATTTATTTATTTTATTTGTACTGCACCTTCATTATTTTTACAAATAACTCAAGGTGGTGAACCTATCCAACACATCATCTTCCTCCTATATTCCACACAACCCTGTGATTTGAATTGAATGACAAAAAAGTGACCCAAAGTCATCTAGCCAGCTTTCATGCTAAGGTGGAACTTGAATTCATGATAGCAGTAGCACTTAGATTCATATTCTGCTTAATAGTGCTTTATAGCTATCTCTTAGCGGTTTAAAGAGTCAGCATGTTGCCCCCAACAATCTGTGCCTTCTTCTACTGACCTCAGAAGGATGGAAAGCCAAGTCAACCTTGAGCCAGTCAGGATCAAACTGCTGACAGTTGGCAGAATTAGCCTGCAATACTGCATTCTAACCACTGTGCCACAATGGTCTCCATGATCTCCCACTTTCTAGACTGGTGCCTGAACCACAAGGGCAAACTGCTCTCTTATTTGATAAATTTGAAAAATAAAAAAGAAGGAAACTTTCCAATGTAGCGTCTGAACTGTGAATATCCTGATAATATCTTATTCATGAAATAATAGGGCATGACCTAGCTTGCCTTTGGATTCTAGATAAAGTATGTCAGATGTGACCACCTGTTAGAGCTATAGAAGGAGAAGTGTTTTACACTTGTTAAGCTTATTGCTTCAAGCAATGATGGTTATGAAATGTCTTTGAATAGCTCGGGTTGGTAGTTATGTTGTTGGCTTGAACTCTGAGCTTGGCAATTTGGCTGCAAACCTTTCATCCCCATTCAAAGAGACATCTTTAGTGCTCTTTGGATTGTGTTTGTCTGAGGGAGCACTGGCCTTTAAATACCTTTCTGAGTCCTAGTCTGATTTCAGGTTGTGTGATTGGCTGGCTGTAGTTGCTGAGTTTTAAGTCTTTGGTTTTAAGTATCATCTGTGTGATGTAAATTAGTGCTGGTGTTATTGTTAGGATGTCTTCTGATGATGTCATGTCTGGTTTCAGGTTGATTTGATCGGCGGTGTGTGATGTGGTCCAATTTCTTGTGATGTGTCGAATTGTGACTTTGCAGCGTGGCTGTTCCTTAGTCTTTAAATGCTGCCTTTGGGATCATGGTTGATGTTGTTCTTTTATTCTGAGTGGTTGGTAGATAGAGTAGATATCATGTGTCTATTTATTCATTTATTGGTGGAAACCAGGCTTCCAGGAATTCCCTTTCTTTCCTTGATCTTGCCTGAGTTACAATTGTGATACCAGTTAGATTGAATTTGTGTCCTTTTGAGTCTTTATGGATGGACATTAGGGTTAGAGGGTCATGTGTCTGGGTGGCTAAGCATTGAATGATGACTATTTAATGCTTAGAAAACAACATGAGAACATGAGGAAAGAATTTTCCTGTTGACTCAGTACTGAGTAATTTTTGCAAAAAAGATGCTATCTCAAAACATTGACAGCAGCAGAATATATTACTATTAGTAGTAATACTAATATATAAATTCAATAAAACCACCCTCTCTAGTGGAGTCCAGGCAACTTACAAAATATAATATTAACGCAACCACTAAAACAAAGTATGACAACCCCCCACAGAAGCATTATGTCAGGGCTACTTCACTCAGTAACCAAGAAAGAAACCACTCAACTTCATTTTGCAGAATTAAGAGTACTTTTACTGGTCATGAGTAGATAGTAGCTAGGCAAAGCAAGATCTGAAGCAAAAGCGCGCATAATCATATATATCAATATGTGTATCCCTCCCCTTGGTAACCCCATCCCATAGTCCAATCCAAATACCCCACAGGTGTCATGTGGGAAACATCTTCAAAAATCATCATCAGGTTGGTATGCCAGACAGTTGGCCTTGGCGGCAACCCTCTCTCTGCCACATGCACAGTAGATGGTGAGAACAACTCCCTTATTACAGTCCCTCCTGCACAGAATACTTCCCTCACCCAAATACTATGCCCCCCTTCCCCGTTTCAATGGCAGCCGAAAAGCAAGCAGCAAAACAGAGGCTGACACATTAACTCCAGGCCCGAAACAAAAATCAGGTTTTAAGGGCTTTTGGAAATCTCTTGAGAGAGGCCGCCATTTGTATCGGAGGAACATGTTTCAGGGGGCAGTAAGAGAGAAAAGGAATGCTTCCTAAGTCCTGAAAGATGACAACTTTTAACAAAAGGTACCTTTTAGCAGAAGATACCTGGAGCACACCGACTCTTTCAGAATGTAATTGTAAATAAAAGCAGTTCAACTCAAGACCAATATCAACAACTTTTCTAGACCCCCATTAGCCTTGACTTCACAGTGTAGATCTGTAAGAAGAGTGATGTATGGCTTCCATCTTAAATAGGATTATATTGATCTCTCTCTCATACAAACACACAGCTTGACAGTCTTTCCTTTCTATGATTCTTTTGTAATATAGCTAGCATATACCTTATATTTTTCATTTGAATACTTCAATCAAATAATGCATTCTCACCAAGTAAAACTTACTAGCAATAGCTTTGGAACACCCTAAAGATACTATTTCTTCATGGAACTCCCACAGCACCACAAACGACATTTGTAGTCACTGTTTTAAAAAGCTTTAAAACAGAATTAAAACAAGCTTGTGGAAGTTGAATCTTATAGCAGGATTCAGCTACAGGTTTTAATAAGTCCCCAGGTTTGCAGGCATGATACATCTGAATATATTAATTCCTGGGAGGACCTTTCTTAGGAACTGGTCACTGTAACAAGGCAAACGTTTGACAGAATGAACTATGAACTATGTGTATAATCCAGCAAGGAGGCCCTTAATATATGTCTTTAAAAAGAGAGTTATTTTCCCTTTTAGTTATTAAATATTATCCTAATGACAACATGCCCAGTGCTTTGAAAAATGTGACTGTAGTACTATAGAAAGCCTAAAGGCATATCAATAAATGTTAAATTGTGTTCCCTTGGAACAGAATTCCATATGCTAACAATACATAATTCATGATAATGACTATGTGTCATCAAATAAGTGTCAATTCTTAGTGAGTACATGGATTTTTTCCAAGATAATCTGTTTCTGATCTGGTTCATCAGGTCTTCTGAACAGGCATCCTTGCTGCTGATAATCATCTTCTATTTCCTTCCACCTCTCCCAGTATTTTATTTTTTTACAAAGAGTTGCATAATGTGTCCAATGCAGGATGATTTAAGCCTGGTCATTTCTGGCTTGATTGAGAACTCTGGCTTGATTTGTTTGATGATCCATTTGTTTGGTTTCCTGGTAATGTAGAAAATGCTATAGCTTATTCATCTACAGCTGTGTTTTTCTTGGGTTTTTTTAAAGCAATGTTTGGGGTAGAAAAATCTGGGCCAGAGATCATATTAATTTTCTGAATATAAATGAAACTTTTTTTTCATTTGTAATTTGGTTCTCCATCCTAAGGCACCTATGGCTATTAACAGACATGAAAGCATGAACTAATATAAAACAATTAAAAGCAGTTTTTAAAATACCTAAATAATGCTTACAATCATCAACCAACTCAAAAGCCCAATTGAAGTTGATGGAGAAAATAATGAATAAATGAATTCCATAGCTTGGAATCTTGAATGACACAAGCTACATGCAGTGTATACATAATATATTATAAGAATCTTCACCAAATACTGATGGGAAATAAAAATATTCTATATCTGCAAGGAACTTTGTGGGAAAATTTTTATCCCATTCATGCATCTATCTGAAAGTTGAAAAATATACTCATGGGGAGAAGAAAATATCAAGTAGTTCTGTCCCATCTGTCTCCAAACTACAGGTCTCCATAAGAAGCCTGGAAAAAAAGCAATATTCACAATCAAATGAACCTATGCATAGTTTCCCAAGAGAGTTAGGACTTGAATAATGCAGTAGAAGCTGGGTTTAATGCTCACCCTCTTTGATGTTTCCATTCAGATTATTTAAAACTATTGTATTTTTCAGAGTATAAGATGCACCTTAGTTTTGGGGGAGGAAAATAAGAAGAAAAATTCTGCCTCTGCCTACCATCATCCATGATATTCAACTGACACCTGGTAACAAGGTCAGCCAATTAATAGGCATAGCAACTAAGTCAGCCAATGAGAGCTATTTGGACTCTGAAACAGTATTTGTCATGTGAGCAACAAGGAGACATGAAGGAGCCTGACTTAGTCGAGAACTGAAAGTGAAACTGCTTGTGTTTTGCTTGTATTTAGTGCTACCTTGGAAAACCTGTTTTTGGTAATGTATTGTATATTATTATTATTTTGAAACCTGCTGAATCAGTTACTGGGCTTTCTGAATGTGATTGCTGCTGCAAACTCTGATCAGTCGGATCAGCTTCAGCACTTATTGTAGTCTGATTCAGCACAGCTGATTGGCGGGTGGATCGGACTGCCGGAATACTCCCAATCATCTGTCCCAGGCTGCAGGGATTGCCACAGACCGTTGCTGTCTCCATGCCTTGCATTTTTGGACTCTGGTGAGGGGGGCTACATTCAGTGTATAAGATGCACCCAAATTTTCACCCTCTTTTTTGGGGGGAAAGGTGCATCTTATACTCGGAAAAATACAGTATACAAATTTATTAAAGATAATAACAGGAAAGCACTGTTTTAATCTCCGCAGATCTGTCCATCAAAGCCCAAAGCTTTTTCTTCAGATTCCAGATTAATTGAGCACATATATACCAATGGAAACACATTGCTTTCTAAATGACATTTCTTGTTCACTTTGAGTAAAGTTTATTCTCCATCTCTACATTATGAATATCATTCATATTATGAATATGACCCTGAACTTGTAGTACAACATCCTGCAAGTGTGTCATTTAGAGAAGAGAGATAACATCGCAATTCAAATGGAGATGGAATACTTGTATTATTTCACCTTTACACTGGAGTTCCACCGAGATCATGCAGCCTGTGTAGCCGTCCATCATGATCACACTCCCTTTCAGACTGAGAAATCATGCCTCTAGCAAATACTCATAACACTATATCTTCTCACGTAAATATGCTGCCCTCAGCTCTGATAATCGCCTTCAGGTTTAATATCAAAACCTGAATGAATTCATATAATTTGAAAGTGTTCCAAGGTCAATATCAATTCATGGATTCGCTTAAGAAATATTTCCTGGAATAATTCAGCCAAAAAAAAGATAGACAGGGTCAGATTCTTCTCCCTCATCTGTGCAAACAGAGAAAAAATAATAATAATATACCTTAAAATGTTCCCATTAGTTCCCCCAATTTTTTAAATTTGAAGAAACTCTTTTGAACTGTCAGTATTTGCATGAATACATTTTCCTGCCATAAAGAAAGCATAGCTTTTTAAAGTGAAAGTCTGAATAAGCTCTTTTGGAAAAGCATTGAATACAAATGTTCTATTCTGCCTGTGGCTTGACATAATACAGAATATGTCGCCGAAGAAAGTAAAGGAGTATGTGCTTTCTGCACTGAACTTAAACAGAATAATACACTGTTTTAACTCCATTTATAAATGCCCACATTTATTCTATTCCATGGGTGGAGATTGGCAGTATTTTTTCTCCCAAGGTACATCGATCTTGCCAACACTTGCCTGCTTGATGTGTCTTCTGGTTGTTAAGTGGAATTTTTCTGTTCACCATTCTTTAAGCCATTTCTTCTCCCGTTTTGGAAACATCTGTCAACAAACAGAAAATAAGGGAGTAAAGAAGGAATAAACTTACATAAATTATAAAGTCCTTGCTACTCTCTGATCTTGGTATTTGCTTTCAACCCTGAATGCATATATTTTCTTGTATTGAAAAATAAGTTTTATTTTTCACATATTCAATTTAGAGGTTTTTTTTAATCAAACTTATATGAAAAATGTATTCGGTTTGATGCCAATATTTGCCAAATTTCATATAAATCCCACCCCAAATAGTAGGAAAAATTCATAAAGAGAAAGCAATTGTAGATCTTCATTGGTACACAACATAGTAGTTGAGATTGACATTATTTAAATAAATTACACATCCTGATTAAAGGAAAGGAATTATGGCCTTCTCTAATGTAGTTCCATAGCAATTTTCCTTTGAAGTACCATTTTTCTAAATTAAAGGCTGTTTTAGCTGTTGATTCATTTCTTTTTAATTTCAGAGCAAAATGCAGACACTGAAATATGTGTATTATCATAGGAGCTTTACTTTAGCAATCAGTATCAATGTGAAAGTCATACTGTTTTTAATTAGACATAGTACACACCAATATGTGATTAGGAATTTAAAATGATCTCCTAAAAATAGAATTGTTTCAACATTTAATAAAAGTAAGGACCTTTCATGGAATGATAAATAAGTTGTCCAAGGTTTGATTTTTGTATTTCAAGCAAAGCCCACAATCATGCACCCCTCAAAAGCCAAATCACAGAAAATTCTCATCTTTGCATTTGATATATAATTGCATAGAAGAGAATAGTACTTGGTCATTTTGACAGATAAGAAACTGGTTTGAAAATTCTGCAACTTTTCCATACCACTTTTCTATTCTCTTGTTTACTTCAAACCCCATTCCTTCTCCATTTTATTATATTTAATTATTAAATTATAGTTTTAAGTAAGAAATAGGGAAACAAGAAACAGAGACTATTAATAATGTAGCATAAGAGATAAGAAGTGGAGGTATTAAGTGCATCAGTGTCCGTATAATCTGTGAAAATTTGAAAGATGCTTTTAAAATGTGCATTGAAAATATTCAACACACGACTTCACCATCCAGGACTGGAGATGTATCTCATATGTTTGTTGAAGACATCTTTAAAGGCCCAATCTTTGAGTTGTTTCATGTCTTTACTATTGTAATATTGAATATCACTAACTTGCTGCTGGTAGAGTATTCAGCTATACTTCCCACTAGAAGTGTATCGGTCTTACTTTGAAACTGTGTGTCTTTAAGATGGAAGATGCTGTGATTTATGAATCTTGTCCATAAATTTAGCTGCATAGAGACACTCTTGTGAGATGGACATCCTATAAGTTTGTTAAATAAATAAATTTAAAATAATGTGCAATGGCTCAAATAAGGGAGATGAAGCTGATGCTTAGGGAGCAACATTATGTACCTAGTCCTGCAAATTGTTTATACATTTAGACTTATTATCTAAACTTTTGTCTAATGTCTTTTGAAAATATTTTAAGGATGAGCTATGGGGTTGCAAAGTAGAGTTTCTGTGGCATTTGTTCCAAAGAAATGCAAAGTGAATGATAGCAGTGACACCTGCCTTCAAGAGATTGCAGTCAAATACATAGCCATAGAGCAACTGAAATATAAGATACAGTAAAAGGCAAAGGTAAAGGTTCCCCTCACACATAGGTGCTAGTTGTTCCTGACTCTAGAAGGTGGTGCTCATCTCCATTTCAAACCCAAAGAGCCAGAGCTGTCCAAAGATGTCTCTGTGGTCATGTGGCCAGCATGACTAAATGTCGAAGGTGCACAGAACGCTGTTACCTTCCCACCAAAGGCGGTTCCTATTTTTCTACTTGCATTTCTACTTGCTTTTGAACTGCTAGGTTGGCAGAAGCTGGGACAAGTAACGGGAGTTCACTCCGTTATGCGGCGCTAGGAATTCATACCACCGAACTGCCAACCTTTCTGGTCTTAGCCCTGAGCCACCGTGTCCCTTATAAGATATAGTATATCATGGCAATTAGTTCCAACATATATGAAGTTCCTATAATCCAGACTAGACTACACTCCTGTAATCCATCGAGCATTTATCTATAGAGCTGATAAAATTTCAAACAAACAGGATTGTTTCTCAGCTATTCCTGGAGATTCCAGAAACTGAATCCAAGAATGTTTGTTATGCTAGGTCCTTTTATGCTACATAATAGTAGAAATATGGATCTATATTTTAAATAATTATTTTTGAAGCTAAAATGTTTATACATTTCCTTTGTCTGCACCCAACAGTATTGTAAATATTTTGAACATGAGCCTAAACGAGCCTTAATGTTATAAGCCATTCCATCATCTGTTCCAATCATACGGCTCTAAAAAAGTTTTACTTCAGTATTGCATTATCTGAAATTTAAAATTACATTTGAAGCCAAGTTAATTTTAACTAAGCCTCCTTGAAACATACAATGGGATTTCCTCTGAATAGTTATGCATAATGGAGCAATGTTCAGAGCATTAAAAAATTACTTTCAGACTGCTTGTCTCTTTTGAATACTAAGTTCAATTGCTTTCAAAATCAAAAATCTAAAAAAATATTTAACTTTAGTGTATATTTTCTTGATAACCTTCTGTTGTCATCTTTCTTCCTTCAAAACACTAAATAAGATGTGAAATATGAACATGCACACAGAAAATGGAAAAGTCCAAATCTATAGCATTCAGCCAATATCTATAAAAACGATATATTTTTCTTGACAGCTGTGATGTAAAAGGATTATATCATTCAGACATGAAAGGGATTCTGTGTAATGCAATAAGCTCTCTACCGTACCAATTTTGTCTTTGGTTTGATTTAATAATGATCATACGGTTTCTCCAAACGGTACATGTAAAGGAAATGACTTATGAAAACTATATTTCTATGTAATAGACAATTCTTGTGATGATTTTGCAGTGATTTATCCAATTGTTTGGATGTGTTTAATACCACTGCTACTGAATAATCAATAACATTTTGAAATCAACGAATAAAAGTTCTCTGCGCAGGGAACAATATAAAAAGTTAAATAATTTCATTAAATAATAAAATTAAATAATAAAGGTAGTAATTAACAGTCATAATTTTTGAATAGCAGAGAAAAACTAGAAATACTTTGGAGGTCCTATTACTGATGAAATGGCAGCAGAAAAAGCAATAGAATAAGGTTTTGTACTATAAATACAACCATGATAGGGAACATACAGAGCATGGTTTCTGGAATTCTCTTTAACCTAAATACAAGCAAATGCAACATATGCATGCATGTGTCTGCTGGGAGTCATGGAAAAGTTGCATATGCTCTCCTGGGTTACAATACTAGAAGGGAGGGAATCTAAAGATGTAGCTGTCTAAAGCAGAAGTCCCTAACCCCGTGTCCAATGGATTGGCACCAGTCTGCAGCATGCCAGAAATCAGTCCGCGCAAACAAGCAAAGCCCCATCCATGGGATGCAGGCAGCACATGAAACCATGCCATTCTGGTCCATGGAAAAATCTATCTCCCTGGTACCCAAAAGCTTGGGGGCCGCTGGTCTTAAGGTAGGAAGAATATTTCAGGATTTTTTTTCACTACCAGCCATAGGCCTATCTAAGCTATTTTGAATGATATCTTTGGTTTTTTTCTAGTTTCTCCCACTAGCCCTCAAATTTGGGCTCACTCTGTTATTACTTCGGAGTTATTCTGCTAAGGGGAAGAATTGACAAATAGAGGCTTGAGCTTTTCTTTACCTAATTTTTTAGGATCCCATTTGGTGTGGAGCCACTGCCAGAGTATTGAAAAGTTTTGTGACCAACTGATCACCTGCAGTAACTCCAAATGCCAATTCAACTAGAACAGGCCTTCAATGTTTGCTCTCATAACTAGAAATATTGTTTCATTTTAAACAGTTTTTTTCCCTTTTACTGCTCTTGATTCTTTTTCATTTGAATGTACCTGTTTATGAAATAATTATACACAGGCAGTTTTTGATTTATGACTCATTTGTTCTGCAATCGTTAAAAATTACAGTGGCACAAAAAAAAGTGTAATGACTTCTACTTGAAGTTGCAGCTCCTGGCATCATCTACATGGTCATATGATCAAAATTCAGCTTCTTAGAAATTTAATAAATAAGATTTCAGGGGCACTGCAACTTTCACCACCATCTTTTTCATCCATCACAGCTCCTCACCCAGCCCACATGCCACATGCAAAGTTCCCACCCTCCTTGAGTCCTCAGCCTGCTCCCTGAGTACTTCTTCCCACCTCACCCATCTTTGCTAGTTTTTGGGCCAGAAAAGGGTCTTTGTTGCCTTAAGAATGATTATCTTGCTGGCTTTCTGCCACCACCACCACCACGCCCAAAAAGTGCCACTAGTTAGAGCTAGTGAGAATGATCATTTTTTGAAGACTAGAAAGACAGTTTTCTGGCCAAAAGCTAGCAAAAGCAATTGTTCTGATGATTAAAAAAGTTCTTCTAGGAGCTGCAGAAAAATGAAAGGTAATTAGTTTTGGAGTGTGGTAGGACTGGGAGAGGACCTATGCCTCTCAAGCATGGTGGAGTAGAGAGAGGACCTGTGCCTCCAGGTCTGCAGCATGTTTCCACATGCCATTGGGTACTGGGTCTCCCAGGACTTCTCAGATCATTTGAGGCACCCCTGCACCATCACTTAATAACCTACTTTCATTTAACTATCACAACCAGGAAAGCCAGGATTGTGGTCATTGAGTGAAGCAGTCACATAGACAATTTGCTTAGCAATTGCTACACTCAACAATTGATATTCTGGTTCCATTTGTGGTCAGAAGTTGAGGATTACCTGTAATATGCAATAAAACTATTGGTTCTCAGTTGTTTTCAGATCCTGACAACATGCTTACCATGAAGCTAAGTGGAATTTTTTAAAAATGGCGAGCACAGTAGTATTTGCTTTCAGATAAACTTGCTTAATATTGCGTTACATTTCACTTTTGGGAAACATGTAGCTCCTTCTGGGGTAAACTTAATTATTGAAATAAGTAACTTGTTTTGGATAAATATACATTATAAAAATTATGTAAGGATATTTAACTCAAACATAGTAAAATGTAATCAAATATTGAAATTAAATATAGCTTGTTTAGAAACAATCTACTGGACAAAACAAGATATTTAGGTAGAAATGAACAGGAAAGGAATGCATAATTTTATTTTATTTATATATTTTATATATTAAATTTGCTGGCTGCCCATCTCGCCACATCTTACCTTTTAAATAATATTACTGAGTGCTTAGTGTATCTGACTTCACTTTGGAAATCAGTCGCAGTACTGAATAAATGACTGTATTTTGTAATTTGAAACATTATTATTCTTTTTCTTTAAAAAAGTTTCTTATAGCATCAACTTAAATCTGAAAGAACCAAACCTTTTTATTATGCAGTTCCATGATATTAGAAGATTAATTCATTTTTAGATAAAATAACTGGGAGGAATAGTGCCCAAGGGAATACTTAACATTTTAATTGTGATATAAATATGCCACTGCCTTCCTAATTTAAGTAATGCATGTGAGCTTACATAATGTTGAAAGAATTGCATTCATAACATATTGCACCTGTTAGTAGTTTCACTACAGGAACAGCACAGCTCAAATTACGATCTGTGTTGTTGATAACGGTATATGCATTTGAATTAGAAAGTTGAACAGACAGAAATGCGTGATCATTTGGAATAACATAAATAATATATGAGAGCCAGTTTGGTGTAGCGGTTAAGGCATCAGTCTAGAATCCAGGAGACTGTGAGTTCTAGTCCCATCTTGGGGTTCAAAGTCAGCTGGGTGACCTTGGACTAGTCACTTTCTCTTGTCCCTAGGAGGGAGACCACTTTTAAGAAACCTTGCCAAGAAAACCACAGGGAGAAGTCTAGACCATCTCTAAGAATCAGAAGCATTTGACCAGAATTTAAAAAGTAATATCCATGATTGATCCAGAGTTGAGAGAATTGCAGAGGTGGTATTCAACCAGTTCTGACAGGTTCTGGAGAACCGGAAGCAGAAATTTTGAGTAGTTCGGAGAGTTGGCAAATAAGCTGCCCCTGCCCGCACTGCCTCCCAGCCTCCCAACTAGTCTTCTTTTGTTGCCCTGAACAGGAGAACTGAGCTGCAAAGCAAGTTAATGGGGTAGGGAGGGAATGGAGATTTTGCAGTAACCTTCCCCCAGGAGTGGGGAGGGAATGGGGATTTTGCAGTATCCTTCCCCTGCCACGCCTACAAGGCCACACCACACCTACAATGACCACAGAACCGGTAGTAAAAAAAATGAATCGCACCACTGGATAATTTACATTTAATTTTCATAAACTGGCACTTGTAATTTAAGATGCTAAAGAGTGGGAGTCACAGAGCTGCTGTCCTTGGAATTTTATGTTCTGCATGCTTATGTGTTTCTGGGGTGGCCCTTGCCAGCCTGAATGAAAGCCAGGCTTTTGGACTGCTCAGACAATCCTCCAACCTAGGCAAACTGGGGGACTTCAGGTTGGAGGAGGGCAACACTTGCTGCCTTATGACACTGGCCATACTGACTGTGTGGACCACATTTATGAATTTTTACTTGATTCCCTTGGAAAGATCTATTGTGGAAGGTCTTACTTGGGCTACTCTGCAGAACCATTCAGCTTGTTTCTTGGAGGAATGGGCTGAGGAGTGGGCCAGAGAATGGCCCACACTGGAAGATGGGCTGCTTTTGTTCTTTTGCTGCACTTGCCGTAACTATATTTTTAAACTCAGTAGCATTATAGAAATAGTCCATCTTTCATTACATTTGCTTTGTTTTTAGATATTGGCCTTTGGAGATACAGTAAAGGCAGTGGGCAGGTTGAGGAATTGCAGTAAAGTAGCAGATGACTGTACCTCTTCCCTCCCACATGGAGGTCTTTTTGCCTTCACTCCTGTAGCCATGAAGAATGGGTAGAAATGCAGCTTCCATCTAATCGACAAAGGACTGAGATGCTGGAATGTGGGCTTCTTACATTTACGTGGGTTAAATTTTTATCTTCAAGAGACAAAAATACTGATTGCATGGGAGACAGAGACTGTTAGAGGATCGGAATATACTAAGGATGACATTGTAAACCCCGTTTTGATGCATATGAATTTTCAGCAAAATGATATAGAACCCGATACCTCTGTTAGCATACAAGCTAAACAGGTGTCATGATGATATGCAAGAATATTGCTGCTCTTCCTCTGACAACCCAAAATTCTTGATAGTTTGCAATTCTCACGTTAAAGGAAATAATCATCCTGTCCCTGTTCATTTGTTTCCACCTCTCCTGGGAATTATCTTTAGATGCATTTGCAGCACAACACTGCAAATGAAAAGAGTGAACATATTAAGGTTACACTTCTTAGTCCTTAATGGCAAGGCTACTTTTGTTTAGACATGCCCCAAGATCAACACACTTCTTGGCTTTTTATCTCTAGAAGAAATTACTTTGTTGTAAATGTATTTCATGCAGTATTTTTTACTTTGTATGGTGCTTATTTTATATGGTGCTACAGAGTCAAACTGAAGCTTTTAGTCCCTTTCACCAACAAGTACATGTTGTTTTGAACTTGAATCTGCTTGACTGAATAATCACTTGTGAAGGTGAATAATAATGTTTCTATCCTTCACCAAGCAGGAAATGATATTTATACTTGACATCTAAGAGTTCCATTGACTTAAGGGGCTTTCTCTAATCATCTATGATCTGAATTATAAGCATTTCTGCTAAGACTTGCTTATGTGACAGCAATCTACTCACCTGGTTCATTCTCTGGCTTGACTTTATTAGCTGATCACTGAGGTATTAAGGTACCTTATGCTTCCATAACTTTCTGGTGCTTGTACTTAAGAATGCACCCACATATAAGTAAACATAGTTTTATTTATAACTCGGATCAGAACATTGGTAAAAAAAAAAAAAGAATGCACTAAAATGTAATGTAAAAATCTACTTCATCAGCTTCAGTTTTATATTCCTATCCCACAAACCTGGCAAGTGGAGTGATGGAAGCTAATGAATTCATCAGTAAGATTAAAGCATCTGTCTCTATCCTAAAGGGTCAATTCAGAGATTTGATTGGCATAATGATTGGCAAGGAAAGCCAAATTAACCAAACGTAATGTTTTCCTGACCATTAGTCTATCGCGTTGACAATGATGGGGAGCTAACATGCACTAGTGAACAGTAATGAAGCTGCTCTTGGATCAGTTCAACATAGTTTTTTTTCAGGCTAATTAGATAGACAAAAATGTTAATTTAATCAGAGGAACATGTATTCATTAAAGAAGGTGTATAAGACAGCTGATTGTCGAAGTAGAAAATTAGCTCAGTCAAGGGGTAAAATACAGCCTCTCTGAGAGATCCGTAGACTCTTGGTTCAAATGTATCTCACACTTAATAAACTCATGGCTACGCATTCTAGTCCAAAATAATTGTGGTTTTTTTTTCTTTATTTCAAGTAATTGGTTAATCTTGTGCATAAACCAGAAGTAAAGTATTGAAGGATGCTTTAATAATTATGATTGGCTGAATGACCAAGGAGTTGTGACATTTGTGTCATTAGTGGAAATATTGCTGGTGCCTTACTACAAAGGAAATGCTGATAGCGGAGATTTTAAATAAGGGTTTTATTAACTTTTTTCCTAGTATTATAGACTTCACATAATGGTTTAAAATATGATAATTTGAGCCTTCTCGTTGCTATTGCAAGTGAAAATTGGATTGATTTGTTCTCTGATTCATTTATTTGTCATCTTGGCTGTCCTTGGTACTCTCAAGAACCTTCTGCAATAATAAAGTTCAAAGGCATCGAAGGTCTTTCTATCCTACTTTTACCAAATTAAACTTTCACTTCTGTAGAATGTCACAGGAAAGAACATTTCATTATGTATCATGCATGGTATTATATTTTACAGACATAGATATGCAATGGTTTATGAATATTGTTTCTCCAAAGCGTCAATTGCTTCTCTAATAAATATTACTGTACAGTATATTCTTTGACTTCTGGTGAGTAATTTCTTAAAGAAGAATGTTTGAGTTGCTTCTCAAGATAAGGGAATTTGATTTTTGAAAAGTTCCACCCAAATAAACTCTTATAGTTTAACATTTTTGATTAAGTTATAAGACAAAATACAAAAGTAAATAGCAAAACACAGGGGAGGGGAAGAGGAGAGAAAAGTGTGGAAAAACTGGGGAAAAGAAAAGAAGAAACATTGACTTCCAACACCCTCCATTGCAGTAAAAAAAAAAAAAAGCATTAACATCAAACGACAACTTTTTGTTTTTCATAATAATATAAACTAGCCATTTCTATACCAAATAAACTCTTAAAATGAGTTATCTGAAAAGGACTGGTAGCCATTTACTGTATAAACATAGTCATAAACACATTCATTTTATTTATACTGACATCAACATATGCATCATATGCATTATAAAATATGCACTTTATAATGCCTTGGTAAGGTCACATTTGGAATACTGCATCCAAGTTTGGTCACCATGATGTAAAAAAGATGTTGAGAGTTGAGATTCTAGAAAGAGTGCAGAGGAGAGCAACAAAGATGATTAGGGGACTGGAGTCTAAAACATGAAGAATGGTTGCAGGAACTGGGTATGTCTAGTTTAAAGAAAAGAAGGACTAGAGTTGACATGATAACAGTGTTCCAATATCTATGGAGCTGCCACAAAGAAGAGGGAGTCAAACTATTCTCCAAGGCGCCTGAGGGTAAGAGAAGAAGCAAGAATGCTCCCTGCATCCCATGGATAGAGCTTCACTGTTTTGTGTGGCCCAGTTTCTGGCATGCCACAGCCTGGCACCAGTCCACCAACCAGGGGTTGGGGATTCCTGGTCTAGATTATTCTTTCTTTGGTTTTTTTTCTCAGGGGTTGCCACAAAGAAGAGAGAGTGAAGCTATTATCCAAAGCACCTGAGAGCAGGACAAGAAGCAATGGGTGGAAACTAATCAAGGAGAGAAGCACCCTAGAATTAAGAGAAATTTCCTGAACAATTAATCAGTGGAACAATTTGCCTCCAGAAGGGTGAATGATGCAAAACTGGATTTTTTAAAGATGTTGGATAACCATTTGTCTGAAGAGGTCTAGGGTTTTCTGCCTGAGCAGAGGGTTGAACTAGGAGACCTTCAAGATCCCTTCCAACTCTGTTATTCTATATTCTATACAGTAGCACTTGAAAACCCTGAAAAAAGCTTTTGCCGTGCACTTTGGATTAGAAAGAATAAATGCTATCCACACCTTTATTATTTCCATGTGTGTCTGTGCAGGAATGCATGACAATTTCTTTTCATTTTCTGTTTTCATTAAAAGTTGTTTTTATTTATCAGAAAAGTTACTTCTTGCTCATTTTGTTAACAAAGAAGTAGAAAAACTATCAATACTGGTTTGATTGAGCATTAATATAGATAGGGAATAATTACTCACTTATTAATATCATAGACAACCTTTTGTCAATTGACAGAGGAATAACTTCTCATGTTTCTTGTCTACTTTAATATTATTGATCCAGAATTTAACAGGAAAAATATTGTTGCATTTTATATGTTTGTGATCTCTTTTCATGTATTCAGAATCCCCAAATAATCCTTTTTCAAGGGATTCTGGCTTTAATAATAATTGGCATGGTTCTCCTATTAGCAATGTTGTTATAAGAAATAATGGTTTTATTTTTTTTTTCCCTCCATTTATAGGATTTGGGAGAAGTTTATTTACAGCATTAAATAATTTCTCAATAATGAAGGAATTGAATAGGTGGGATGTAATGTCATGTTGTTGCTTAAGCCCTATTAGTTCATAGTCCTATTAGTTTAGTGAATTAATTTAGTGAATAAAATCTTGCTATCAGTAAGAGTGTGGCAATAATACAGACAGGATTCATTTTAATAATGAATAATTTTACAGTATCTACTAGAACAGAATACTCCATTAGAACACAATGCTCCATTATAAATACAAGGATGCATTTGGAATGATCATAAGATCCTAATAGCATGGAAAATATAGAATTTATTTATATTCATTTTATGTTTATTTATGAAATATTAACTATACAAGTATAGTTAATGCTATTTCCTAAAGACTTTTTATTGCTAACTACCATGAATATTTTACTAGCTGTTGGGGACAATTTTCAAAGTGGGAAGCTAATATAAAATTGATTAGAATTAATCATTTCAAATTCATATTCTAGCTTGATATATGCCGGTAGTTAAATGCTTTTATATATGTTTAAAATAGTAATATATTTAAGAGTCACAGTAATTTTGTCTAGTATATCATAGCACTGTGGTCTGACATGGGAGCAGTTTAAGATAAAATCACTGTATCCATAATAATAATTAAAGAATAATATAAGAAATGTAATATAATATTTATACAGAAAGCAAAAGGGGAAGGATTATTAAAATAAACTGATTTATTTGTAGAGGTTATGTTACAGATTGCCATTAAAAACGTATTTACTAGTCCTAAGCTAATTGCAAAATTAACTAGAAAGCACAATTTAAACTTTCTTTCCTTTGCTTAAGAAATTGGTCTACAGTCATTTAATGGCTGTTGGATTTTGCCCTAAAGCAAATAGCATAATGGCCAAGGTTCCAAATAAAAGTTGAATCCAGCAGTGAGCTACGTATTCCAGCCAGGAGACAAAAATATTAGCTGGTTTTACATCTACCTTAGGAAATGAAATTATGGCAATAGACTATAAACCAAAATGGAATGTATCCAAATCCGGTTGGCTTTTACTCACACACTTAAGATGAACATTGACTTGAAATATCCAAAAACGAATGAGTTTATGAAAATAAGATTCTCCAAGCTGAAAATGGGTTTGGCCAGTTTAGCATTCCAATGTGCCCATTGAACAAAGCAAAAATTGGAATGAGATAACGGCAGATGTTACTGAGCATATGTTTATTGTATGCATATTGTGCGCGAAATGTATTTGATGATAAGGATTTTTTTTTATACTTTGGTATTCTTTCTAATTATCATTAAAACTGCCTATTTTCCTCTGTTTTCTCTTAATCCTGGATATATTCAACTAGTAATTTTACCCTGTAGATTCATTTTTCTCGTGTGGTTCAATGAATAAGCAATAGCAGCCAAGAATAAAACAATCAAACCAAATATGTAAAAAGAAAGGACAAATCGTTTCTGCTGAATCTGGTTCTTTCATAGAGACAAAAGGATAGATCTCATCTATATTTGATTATGATGTATGGCTGCATCTGCAAAAAGTATTCAAATATGTCTTTGTATGAAGTCTAAACACCTTCTGAAAATGCTACCTGATTGTGTTTTTTTTTTATTACTTGTTGATTTAGAAGTAGTGTGTTACATATAGTATATTATATTCCAAATATAGTGTAATGTACTTTTGCTAAAATGATGGATGTTTAAATGTAAAATAGGACTGAGTCTAAATAGGATTTTTCATTACAAGGATACAACTTTCAAGGGTGGCTTGAAGAAAACAAAAGTCTTGAAAACCAGCAGGTAGATGTTCAGTTACATTTGGCCAACAGCCATGTGGCCATGTTGTAAAAAAGTGGTCCTGAAAATCATATTTGCTAATTATTCTAGTGAAGATAAAATACAGGACAACAGTAGAATCCAAATTTCACAAAAAAAATCCTACTAAAAAAAATCCAAAAACAAGCTATTTATTATAGAGAAACTGGAATATGTCGTCAAGAGCTGTAGGTGTCAGGAGCAAATGGTACCTGCAGGGGGACATGTCAACTAAAAGTGAAAATGCAGGGACATGTCATTCCATGACTTTCCTTTTTTTAAAAATCCACCCCCCCTCCCATGGATGCCTCATTTTAGGAATGCTAAAATGAGCTTATGTTGATGCTGAGATAACTGTTGTGGTCCGCCAGCAGCCTGTAGAGCTCGCAGCAGAGCAAGGACAGTGAGGAAGTTGGGGAGGAACATGGGCCAGTCCTGGAGTCTGGGGAAGGCTTGGACGAGGGTTCTGTATTGGAGGCAGAGAGGGGGCCAGAGCAATCTGGGAGTTATTTGCTGCCTCCGGAGCCTCCATAGTCACACAGCAGTGAGGCAAACAGGCTCTCCCTGTTCTCAGTGTGCACATGCGCAAAGCTGCCAGAAGGCAAGTACAGTTAAAACAGAAGGGATGACTCGGAAGTAAGATTTGGAGGTGATTGGCCCCTCCCATCGGACATAAAGGAGGAGCAAAGGCACATGAGCCTTTGCAGGAAGCAACTTGGTTAATGGTAGTTTACCCTCTGAAAATACATTAGGACTCTTTACTCCATGTGGCCTTGCCAAGCTAATTGCCACTTAAGTATTTGGAAGCCTTTTCAAAGAAGATAAAGGTGGGTGCTTATCAGCCTTATCCCGAAGGACTTTGGCAGCCTGCTGTAGAACTCTTTACTACAATTTGGAACTCATGACGGGCTGTGAATGAATATAATTCACAGCCTTTGCAATAAAAGAGGGTTTTTGGACTTAATTGTGTGCATTTTACTGTATCAGGAAGCCTAGGTCAGAACAACAACAAAAAGGAACCAGTATATAGTTCACTGACAAATGCGCGCCCGATAAATGCACGCTGACAAAACCGCCGTGACAAAACAGCGACGTTGAAAGCGCGCCCACTAAAGCACGTCGACAAATGTGCGCCGACAAAAGCGCGCCATCGAAAACAACGGTAACAACGTTAACAACCATAACCCTTACCCTAAACCTAACCCTAATCCTAACCTAAAACCCTAATCGCGCTTTTGTGGGCACGGTTTTGTTGGCGCGCTTTAGTGGGCGTGCTTTCAATGTTGCCATTTTGTCACAGCAATTTTGTCAGCGTCCATTTGTCGGGCGTGCATTTGTTGTGTCATGCCAGTATATCAGTTGTTTGGATGTTTATTATACTTGTATGCCGCCCTATTCCCGGGGGACTCAGGGCGACTAACAAACAAATGGGGAGGGGGAAATACAAAAAAGCGAACAAGACAAAAAACAGATACAAAAACAGATTAAAAACTACGCAACAATCGCAACAATTCAAGTGGGGCTGGGAACTCATCAGCCCCAGGCCTGTCGGAACAGCCAGGTCTTGACATTGTTTAATGTAATCAGTAAATTACTAATAGGTAAATTACTAATAGGTAAACAGACACAGTGGCTAAGACGCTGAGCTTGTCGATCATAAAAATTGGCAGTCCTGTGGTTTGAATCCCTAGTACTGTATAATGGAATGAGTTCCCGTTACTTGTCCCAGCTTCTGCCAACCTAGCAGTTCAAAAGCATAAAAAAATGGAAGTAGAAAAATAGGAACCACCTTTGGTGGGAAGGTAACAGCGTCCATGCGCCTTCGGCATTTTTAGTCATGATGGCCACATGACCATGGAGATGTTTTTGGACAGTGCTGGCTCTTTGGCTTTGAAACGGAGATGAACAGCGCCCCCTAGAGTAGGGAATGACTAGCACATGTGTGAGGGGAACCTTTATATTTAAACAGAGAAAAAGCAAAGCTATTCAAATCTTGTTTTGGCTTTTCAAACAAGAGGTTGATGTTCTATCTGATGGTTATGGATAGAAATATAAAACAAAACATGAAAAATTAAATTTCAGATCAATAAAACGATGAACAAGAAAAATCTCTTTAATGATTCTAAATCTTCAGGACCAAATTGATTCACTCTTGAGTGCCAAGAAAACTTGCTAATTGTTGATAATATTCCTCAGTAATCCTAATTTTTAAAAAAATGAAATCAAGGTGGAGCCAACTCTGACCTTAGTTAATTCATGCTTTGCCTCTGACCCTATTTCCCTCTCCCTCCAATATGTGTCATCAATCACAATTTTGGGGGTTGTAAAAGTCACTGCCCCCTGGGCACTTTGGGTTTCCATGGAGACGACCTCAGGGTATCAGTTGGAATGTGCCTTGTTTTAACTGAGATACCAGCTCCATGATGCAGCTGCGAAGTTCATCTTCCCACCCACCCCGCCTTGCCTATGGCAATTCGAGAGCAGGCCAGGGATGCTTTGCGAGTTGACACATACCTTCCTTCTCCTATTTTCCCCACAACAACAACCCTGTTCATACCATTGGGCTGAAAGTAAGTGTATTGGCCCAAAATCACCCAGCTGGCTTTCATGGCCAAAGCAGGACTTGAATTCACAATCTCCTGCTTTCTAGTCTGGTGCCTTAACCACTAGGTTAGGTTAGGTTTATTGGTTTTGTATGCCGCCCACTCCCGGAGGACTCTGGGAGGCTCACAATAAACAGGGCAGGAATAAATAAGACAATACAAACAATATTAAAAATCCACAACAGTCACAATTGAAACGGGGGTGGGTACTTCAACAACCCCCAGCGTGCCGGAACAGCCAGGACTTAGTAGCTTTATGGAAGGCCGGGAGGGTAATAAGGGTCCGGATCTCCACGGGGAGCTTGTTCCAGAGGGCCGGAGCAGCAACAGAGAAGGTTCTCCCCCGGGGGGTCACCAGCCAGCATTGGCTGGCAGATGGAACCTGAAGAAGGCCAAGCCTGTGCAATCGAATTGGTCTTTGGGAGGTAATTGGCAGGAGACGGTCTCTCAGGTACCCAGGTCCGATGCCATGTAGGGCTTTATAAGTAGCACTAGCACCACTAGTCCAAACTAGCTCCCAATAATGCTCATTCTTAGATGAGCCAACTGTTTATCAACTCCACAAATAGGTTAAATGTTCCAGAGGAATCAAAATCATGCAGACAAGGACCACATCATATGGGACTACCCATTATCTTCCTTTTATAAGCATTCCATATTTTATTTCATATTTTTTTCTACCTCTGAAAGTCTGTTATGGAGAGAAAGATGGAAAGGCCTACAGTACTTTTCATAAGCACTCTCCAATTATAAACATGCTGATAAACTTGAGTATTAATGAAAAGGATTTTCTTCTCTAATATCTATTATCTAAGTTGGAAAAGTACATCTGATAATGCTGACTCTTGTCAAAAATCTACTATGAATATTATTGTCCTGCTTGAGCAGGTTCAAAATTACCCATTAACTTTGCCTTTTATAACTTTATATCATCAGAAATGGCATTTCCAATGCATGTATCCTTTACCATTTTTCTCACACTGTCTATATATAACATAACAGCAGAATGAAGGAATTAGCTCCATATGTGTTCTTTAATTACATAGCAGATACTTGAGTTTACAGAATATGTTATGGCTCTAATTACTGTTTTAGTGTAGTGCATACAAATCACAAGGAAAGAATTATATGTAATTCTAACATGTTGTGTTTGCTTTACATTTTAATAAAAGTTTTGTTCCGTGTTGAAAATATATAGTTAAATCACCTCTAGAAGTAGTAATCTTATTTCAGTCTTCTGCAATGAAATTTGGATACAATTTTTTCTGATTGTTGGAAAGTTTTTTCCCCACTGAATTTTAGTTTAGTTTAGTTTATTGCACCTTGTATAACAAAATTAAATGCCATCTTCAGTGTATTATAATCATAAAAATAAAACACAAACACACATCCTTCACATTCTATACAATTGAACTGAAAACCTGATATTGCATTAATATTGCACTATACAGTAGAATTCAATATAGTTACTGCCCTGGGATAGAAGCTGTTTTTCAGCCTATTTGTCCTTGTTTTTATTATCCTGTACTGGCTGCCAGATGGTAATAATTTAAAAAAATGCTCAGGATGAAATGGATCTTGAAGAATGTTTTGAACTTTGAATGTTTTGAATTAGAAATTAACTGCACAATTTTAGGTTTGTGGATTTAAGAACCTAGCTTAGGTTCCCAGAGCTGAGAAGCTAAAACAATGCCCGACTGAGAAGATTTTAAGATAATCATGATGGCTAAGAATATAAATTAACATACAACCTCTACTGTAGTCCTGAAATCAGAAATCCAAGGTTAACACCTCACTTTTTCCAAAAAATTCAAAGCAGGGTATCTTTCAACTCTTTTTCTTTTCATGTCTGCTACTAAACCTGCTCACAATATTGTGGGATGAGGAAGGGAGGGAGGAACAAGGGTCTTCCTTCTTTGTTGGGGCATCCAATAAGAAAAATAATGTTATACACCTTGTATTGTGAACCTTTAATAGAATTTACTTCCATCATTAGAAACTGTGTAGAGAAGTATTAATAGTACGTCCTTAATGCACAGGTAACGTAGAAACTTTAAACTATGTTGCCTGGTTGAATGAACAAGTAAGCAAAGCAGCTTTCCTCCACCCTTCCAAAAGGTATTTATTCTACTTGTGTCTGCCAAGAGAAGGAGAGGAAAGAAACACACTGAAAGTCAGACCTTTTTCCTGTGGTCTTCCTTCTCCTGGCTTAGACCCACAGACTGCTTCTTGTAAAGCAAACTGCTTTCCTATGTAAAGCTGTTTAGGCCTGACTTGGTTGCCCACTGTTCTTCTGTTTTCTCCAAAGCTTCATACTTTTCCCCATTTCTTGCTCACAGATAGCCCTTTTCAAAGCAGAGGAGCAGCTCTCTACCCTATTGTTTCTAAATGCATTTTCTTTTGATTTCCCTTGCTTTCTTTTCTCCCTTGTCATACTGACATTCAGGATTTTTATATAGGTTTTGTAACAACCTCTTTCTCTTCCTCCTCCCAGTCTAACTTTCTATTCTTCACACAATTCTCCCTCTTTGCATAAACTTCAAGGCTGGGATAATTCATCTGTAAGCTTAAGAGATCCGCCTGTCTTACAAAAAGCTGCCTCCTATTTACCTACTGACCGTGTATCTCTGAAAATCCTAAAATTAACATTTTTTTTCTCTCCTGCATCTCAAACCCTGGTTTCAATTAAAAAAAAAGAGACAAAATATATTAGTAATTTAAGATTTGATCACTGGGAATACAAAACCAATATTTATGAAGCAAGAACAAAAGCTTCTGTTATCATGAGGCAAATGTGAGGACTAACTATATAATAAATATAAATATAAAGAACAACACTAATAATAATAATAATAATAATATGGAAATTATGCTTCTCTTGATGTGATTTAAATTTTATTTAACTTGTTTGCTATATTATACTGCTGGGTCATATTCCTTCTATAATCATGAAAAGATAAAATGTGCAAAGGGAAAATGAATCTAAATGGGTTATTAGAGGCTATATGCAATCCATGGTTGTAGATTGTCCATCTGTACCAGTGGTGGGTTCCAAAAAATTTTTAGAACCTCTTCTGTAGGTGTGGCCTGCTTTGTGGGAACGGCTTGCCAGCCATGTGACTGTGTGGGAGTGGCTTGCCGGCCATGTGACTGGGTGGCCGTGACAAAGTTGTAAAATGTGGTGAAACACACTTAACAACTCTCTTGCTTAGCAACCAAAATGTTGGCTCAGGAACTCTGGCATTGAAGCACGCAAGTCTTAAAGTTGTCAAGTTACAAGACCCTTGCACCCCTAACCCTTTAGAAAAAAAATCCCAGGGGTGTTCAAACTTGACAGCTTTAAGACTTGTGGACTTCAACTCCCAGAATTCCTCCTCTCGCTCTTCATTTTGATGATGTGCTGACAGGAGGGGGGAGGGAGCCGGAACCGGTTCTAAACAGCACTGTAGATTTGTGGAAACTCTTCTATAGAAGAGGTTAGAACTGGCAGGAACCCACCCCTGATCTGTACATAAATTTAGAGTACAGAACCTTAGGATAGATGACATGTGAGTAAGTAACAAGATATAATGGAAGTGGTAAAAGCCAACATGATTCATGAACTTCTCTTATCTCTTTTTCTTTTTGATCTCAGATAGCAAACAACACTTGATTTGTTTTTTGGGGGAAAACTTGAAGAATTATGGATCTACAAAAATTTCCTTAAACCCATATTATTCCTTTATTGAATAGGCAAGCATTTTCACCTGTATGTGAAAAAACATCCTTTTTATGCATCCTATAAATATGCCCCTTGCTCAGTAAAATTCCGCATTTTCCATAATATATCCAAAGCATTGCCCTGTCAGCTCCAGTGCACATGCACGTGCTGGGCAGCTGACTTCGCCCTTCGTTTTCAGCTGTTTTTCACCCTCTGGAGGCTCCCCTAAAGGCTCCAGGGGGCGAAAAACAACCCAATGTGCAAACTGGAAGTTCAGGAATTGACTTCCAGTTTCTGTGTTGTGCTGTTTTTCTTCCTCCAGAGGCTTCAGGAGGCTTCCCTGAAACCTCTGGAGGGCGAAAAATGGCCCTATGGGCAAACTGGTTCCGGATTGCCTTTAGGACCGTTTTTCGCCCTCCAGAGACTTCAGGGAAACCTCCTGAATGCTCCAGAGGGTGAAAAACACCCCTATGGGCAAACCAGAAGTTCTTTCCTGAACTTCCAGGTTGCCTATAGGGCCATTTTTTGCCATAAGGAGGCTTCAGGGAAACCTCCTGAAGACTCCAGAGGGCCTCCAAGGGAGGCAGGGGAGACTTTTTTCACCCTCTCCAGGCTCCTAGAAAGCCTCTGGAGCTTGGGAAGGGCAAAAATGGATCCATCACGTGCCAAAAGTGGGCGCGGGGGCAGGGATCACGTGTGCAAACGCGGGGGTCATTCACATAGAATTATGGGTGTGGGCACATCCATGCACAACTCCCTTGCACTCCCCCACTTTTGGCACACGATGGGAAAAAGGTTAGCCATCACTGATCTAGACCAGGACTCCCCAACCCCTGGTTGGTGGACTGGTGCTAGGCTGTTGCATGCCAGAAACTGGGCCATGCAAACCAGTGAAGCTCCATCCATGGAATGCAGGGAGCATTCAAAATCACACCCCCTTCAGTCCACAGAAAAACCTCTGTCCAAGGAACCAGTCCCTGTGCCCAAAAGGTTGGAGCCACTGATCTAAACTATGTGGATTTGCATTGAATGCCTTCCCTATATCAATATTTCTCAGTCTTAGTGACTTTAAGATGCAGGGATTTCAACTCCAAGAATTCCCCAGTCAGCACCATAAAGTTGCTAAGAACAGGAGGAGAAGAAGAGTAGACCAATAACATTGTCTTGAAAGTTAGCTTTCAGCAATCCTAGCTTGTGCACTATACTGTAAGCATGCTTGGAGTTAAAATACCTTTGGTTGTTCTAGTGGGGTGTACTGATCAGACTCTTTAATGTTAGGAGAAAAAGCTTCTCCATTACCTTGGATATATTTCTATATACCAACCCTGAGTTTTTATTTTCCTATTTCAGTACTTGCTATTTGTGTGCATTGATCTTTCTTTTTGTGTTCCACATGTTTGATCTTGGATCACATTAAATACATTAAATATTATATACAGTTTTATGGTAGCAAATGTAAATGCTTATTTTATTATATCAAATATTCTACACTGTTTGGCTAACTACTTTAAGTGTTTTATTTTATTCATATTCTGCTATAATATATTGCTCTGATAGTCTTAATAGTCAATAATGTCAGTAAATACCATTTGTACAATTAAACCTTAATGTTAAAGTTATACAGTGTTGTGGCTGTAATGTTGATATTATTTTGTATCTTAAATGCTAACTTCATATAGCCTAATGAATTCACACTAAATTTCTTATGTCATAAAGTCTCTGAGAAGATAAGTATATAGCCTAGATAGTTTTGTCTGCCTTTTGTACTCTATTTTCTTTTGTTTTTCTGTTTTATTTATTTTTATATTGTATTACCAAATCTTGGTCTTTCTAATTTTAACACACATTCTCAGCCCAATTCACCTCACAGGGTTGTTTTTCTGGGGAAAATAGGAGGAAGAAGGAATATTAGGTATGTCTACTGCCTAGAATTATTTATAAAAAAATAATGAAGGTGGGATATGAATAAATCATTTCCATAGCAAATACAAATATGATCATTTAATTTATAATTCAGAGTTAGTTTTATGGTTCTTTGCTAGTAATCCCTATAACTTTGTAATTAACATCTGATTTCATATATCAAATCCTTATTCTTTGAATGGTTGTAATTCCATATATTTTATAGCCATCTGCAACCAAAGAAAAGATTCACCAGGATCCCCTGATACTTCACCACTCTTTCCAACACCAAGAACCTTTAAATCATACCCAAACAATTAAATTGAAGGAGAAGCAATACTATTTCTTATTGTTTTGGTCCTGCCTGTCAGCTTTGTTTGTTTATTTGTTTGTTTGTTTATGAAATAGATATAGCCATTCATCTCACCCAAGGTGACTTTTGGAAGTGCACAACAATAGATAAAAACCATGAAGATAAAAATAGCAAATACAAATCTAAAAGATCGTCATAATAAATATCCTAAAAAAACTGGAAATCCCATACTTGAAGTAATAAAAATGGCTCCTTCAACAATGGAGCATTCTAGATTAGCGCCCAGTTCCATGGGAGACCCAGGACTGGACATATATCAGAATATTGAATGCCATGGAACAAATCTAATTTCGGGGAGAAGAATATTCCATAAAGTGGGTTCCAGAGCAGAAAGAACACATCTCCTGGAACCCAGCAAATGTTGTTTCCTAGCCAAAGATAACTGCAGCATGCCTTTTGTGCGAGATCTGATGGTCCAAGCTGATATAAACAGGAAAAAGCAGTTCCTCGAATAGCCCAGTTCCATGCCACAAACCAGCACATTGAATTGGATCCAGACTCAGAATGACAAGTAATGCAGTTCACAAAGCAGAGGCCTAATATGCATTGGCCTATGTGTGCAAATAACTATCCATGCAAATAACTATCCATTGGCCTATGTGTGCAAATAACTATCCATGCACTTTATTTCAAAACTTCTGGATACTAGAGTTGTTGGCAGGATCATTAGAAACAGAATTTCAAGGGCGTAGGATCCACCAGTTAAACCATAAGAATCTTTTTAACTAGTGCTTGGTATTGCAGACAATAAGTTTCTTGATAATCTGCTTCACTATCAAATTTAATGGCTAGAGAAAGGATTAGTCCTCAGCCTAACTTCAAAACTTTCTGTAGACTATCAGTTCAAATCTTTGTCAACAGAAATTAATTCTAATCTAGTTCATGTGAAAGGAGATAAAAGAAGAAGGATGCAAAAGAGAAAGCAATAATAGCCTTAGCATTCATTTACATGTGGTCATCTATAGATTTCTAAGGAGATGTAGCCATTCACAAAAGAATGATGCTCAGCCCTGTGCTAAATTTTAGAAAGTAAAACAAAAAGCTACAGATTAAGGGGGAGGGTATAAAAGCATTCATTCTGGTAAATTGCTTTTCGGCACTTGAACATTATTTTTATTTGTTTTTTACTGTAGAATTCTGATAAGCATATTTAACTATATAGGATATTTGTAAGGTTGTTTGGGCAAAATGAGGTTATTAATAAACAAAAAAAGTGAGTTATGCAGACAGAAAGAGGGTCAGTCAGTATGCAGAATGCTTCGTTTTTATAGCTTCTCTCCCAGATGACATAGTTCACCTGAATAAATGTCTTATTTAGAGACATTAATTTTAGCTTGTTTGAAACACAATTTTCTTACAAAACCTATGCCAAAAGAATGATTGAATAGCAAAGCTTATGTAGTTTTTTTCTCTTAAGATTTTGTGATTTTCTTTTCGCAACCTCGATTTTATAAAATCATAGTAATGGGACTCCTTTCTATATTTCAGGATGGAATGGGAAATCTAAGAATTACAGAAAAAGGTTTAAAGCTAGAAGGAGATTCGGAATTCTTGAAACCTCTCTACGCCAAAGAAATCCGGTCCAGGACAGTAAGTCAAAATTTCTGAAAATTCTTATTTCTTCATAGGACTGAAAATATGCCACTACTACATCATGACTAGGGCAGTTGCAGTTTTGAAATCCAACCTGCAAATTTAGAATTTGCAGATTGGATTTCAAAAAAACAAGAAAAGTTCTCAGTATAATCACAACTAACTGGGGTTTATTAATGAAAATGCAGTACTTATAGCATCATAAATCATGGTTCTCCAGCCTTGGCAATTTTAGGACTTGTGGACTTCAACTCCCAGAGTTCTGGGAGTTGAAGTTCACAAGTCTTAAAATTGCCAAGGTTGGAAACCCTGTCATAGATCATTCACCATGAGCCAAATCGGCAAGCAGGAAATGTCATGGCATCTACCAGTTCTTACAAAAGAGTTGCCTTTAAGGTCAGATCTTAGAACTTCTCCACTCTTCCTTCCATCCCTTAGACTGTTCTGGTCTAGGGAAGAGTAACCAGAAGGAAACCTAGAACTAAGGAGAAATTTCCTGGCGGTTAGAACAATTAATCAATAAAATGGGACTTGCCTCCAAAAGGTGTAGGTGCTCCAACATGGAGGTTTTTAAAAAGAGATTTGCCAGTCATTTTCCAGACATGGTACAGGTTTTCCTGCTTTAGCATGGCATTAGACTAGAAGACCTCCCTTCCAACCCTGTTATTCGGTTAAATTCTGTTCAATCTCAAAATTTCTGAAATTGGATGTTCTATTACTCAGCTTCTAAAGAAGAAGAAAAGGACATTTAGGTGAACAATAGGAAAAGCCAATAGAAATGTACACAGTAGCACAAGCAATTTCCCTTATAATGACATTTGGCAGTGAGGCATGAACCCCATGGGAGGAGAAGGAAAATATATATCAACCGATTAAGGTCAGAAAGAGGAGCTTGTTAGTTCACAGCTCCTGCTTGGTAAGCGAGCAGCACACTGCTCAGGAAAGCAGCTTATGAACAGCTAGCTTGTTGAAACAATCTTTCTTCCTCTGTTAACTGAAAAAGTGGATCAATCGCAGGACAACTAGCTTATAGTCAATGTGAACTAAACATCAAGTCCACTGCTGTAAAGACAGGAAGTTATGCCGGTTGTTATTGCCTCTGAGATTAAAGAGATGGATTTTTTGTAACAGAAATGTTGATTATGCCAATAGGCGTCTATGACAATTTGCCACAGCCAACTCACCACAGCCCACTCGCCATATTCAACTCACTGCAGCCAATTGACCATGGGACAATTCACCATGGGCAACTCACCACTACACAACTTGCCACAGGACAAGAGTTACACTAATATTGAAGAAACAGAGGAATAGAATCATTAAAGAAAGGATGTCAAAGGAGAGAGAAAATAAAATGTGAATGACAAAAATTAAAATATTTTAAAACTATTTTAAATAATTAAATTGTTGAATTGCCCCGCAGTGAGTTGTCCTGCAGTGAGTTGACCTTGGTGAGTTGCCTGTGGCAAATTGACCATGGCAAGTTGTCTTGCAGCAAGTTGACCCATTCTGTGCTTAAAGTCCACTGGGCCTTTGCCCCAAAGTCCAGAAGCCAAATAGGATGTATGTTAACATGAAAAAAAAACACCAGTTTTAAACTGCTATAGGTATGAACATCACGCTCTTATCTTGATAGCCAATGGCTTAAAGCGGCTTCATTTGAATATACAGTCTAGCTGTGTTTTAGGAAGCCTTTACTGAGTTCTCCACAGGAGAAGGAAGAATGTGCAACATTATTCATTAACAAATAGAACAGCCTTCTTGGTTTTCACGAGTTTCCACAAGTCCAGTACTCCCCTTCTACAGTGCCAGTTACATGCTGTGGCAGATTCACAAGCAAGGGATGTAATTCCTTAATTTGTCTTTTGTCTCTAATAATAAATGTTATCCTAAAGGTTCTGTGTTGGCTAACATCTAGAGAGAGAGATAAAAATCAAGTTGAGGAATTCCATATGCTTTATGCTTCTTTTTGGTCATAGTTCATCAGATCTTAAGAAGTTAGAATCTTCTTTTTAAAAAAATCTCTTCTAAATATTTTGTGCCATGCATCTTGTTGGAAATTAGTTGCAGTTTCCTGAGAAATTCTGCTTTCTCGTTCCTCAAAAGGCAATTTTGTTGTTTTGTACAACTTTCAGGATTTTGATTTGACTCTGCTTCTCACAAGCCACCAACATTCCTCATAAATATGAAGCTGCAGAGTTCCACGGAAAAAATATTTGGAAATGCATTATTATCCCTCACACATATACACCCATTTCCAGAAAATCAGAAATGTGGCATTTTGAGCTCAAATATTTTGGATTTGAAAGGCTTTCATGTCAATATCTCAAGTTGTGCTTAAGAGAAGTAGTTTGATGTTAAGACCAACTCAAAGGAACTGATTAGTGTGCATAACATTTACTATTTAATTTATCATATATGTTTTAATATATCTTCTTATTTGAGAAACATTATACATGGGTTTTCTTGGTTCTTGTTAACTGAGGGAGATGGACAATGTCTGCTCAGAATATCCTGAAAAATTATTAGGAAATGATTTCAAGGACAGAGAATAAGGATTATTTGTTTGTTCCTCCTTCTTTAGAATCAATCTTTTTATCAGGAAACAAAATGCTACAAAGATATGGCACCCATCTTTTAAAAAAATATAACAAAGCTGTTTGCTCAGAAGGCCAAACTAAGGCAATTTGTCGATGGAATTGTCCAGGTTAAACCATATCCAGGGTAAATGTTAGCTTTCCAAATATATATTGAAGGATTATCATATTTATATTATTTATATTATTCCATACTTTTCAGCTAAGCAATACCTAACCATAATCCCACTGGTTCTTTTTACAAAAATCCTTGATGTATAACTTCCAATATTTGATAACATAGTTTAATATTCTAAGGAAGTAATAAAAACAAATTAAGGAGAAGCCATGATGTCTTTCATTACACGAGGTTTAAATGTGTTTTAGTCATGTTTTAAAGGGAAATGATAAATGAGTCAGGGTTGAGAAAAGCAAGCAAAGTATCTAAAAACCCCATCTGAATATCTACCACACTAAACATTCTTTTCAATGCCATTTGTGTGCATCTTGATGTCTTTAATTAAGAAATGAACTGGACCATGAAGCATTGCCTGAGTAAATAGAAGTGATTTGTGCTCCATCAAGAAACCACATTAGACATCTGTGTATTTTTTTTTTTTTGCCTGTACATCAATTACACAGATTATTAAAAATCAGAAGGGTCATCTGTAGCCTGGATTCTTTGCAATTCCTGGTACATAACTGTCTTTATAAGTGTTATAATTTATTGTGGGCTAATGCGCAAACCATCTGCTAGCTTTTAAAAATTGCATTAACAAAGTCTGAGTGAAAATTAGACTTCATAATTTGTTAATTGTATGTTCTATGAATTTTTTATAATCTTGCATTTCCTCATATATATGATCTGCCATAGGTAATAATGTTAGGAGACATCCTTTGTAAGAAATAACTTTCCATATTTGTTACAAAAATATAAATATGTTCTGTCTTGAAACAGATCCATCTATTTACGTGCTGATAAACTGCTACAGTATTTTGAGAGACCCTTGGTGTCCATTAATGAATTTATTTGTTTTTTTCCTTTCTGCAGCATGCTCAATATTATTCGGCAATTTGGATCAGATAAATATCTAGATACACAAATTAGATGATTAGGATCTTTAATAAGTGCTATCCTTTGTCAAATGAATAAATTATTATATATGAGAACACCTTGGCTTATATTTCTTTCTGATATAACTAAATAAGTCTACCAAGTTTTAGTTGCTAAGCATCCAATCACAGTAAGAACTGCCACTCTAATTTACTGTGAGTGACAAGCTAGTACTCCTAGCTTCGCTTAATATATATTTACACAGTGAACATAACATTTCGGCAGAGGTTAAAAAAAAAAGCAAAATATAATAAACTAAAAAATCAGTCACCTTTTGAAGACTACATAAAGTGAGGACGGTAGTTTTCACAAACTCTGAAAGCCCTTTAGCGATCAAAAAATGTCAAAAGTAAATCCTTGCTTCCAGTGTTATGCAGGTCAGTAAACACCAAGACCAAAATAAGTTCAGGTTTATCCTAGCATGTAGTAGATACCTGGAGGCTTCTTTCAAGAAAATGCATCACTACTTCTGAAGAAATCTCCTGTATCAAAAATTGTTCAGGTGGACCATAGGTACTTATTTATTTATTTATCCTATTAGCTGATAACCTGGCATTGCCCGGGTATTTCTTTATCCTGATTCTGTATTAGACAGGAAAAGCCCTGATGTTATTGAAAATGTCCAGACCAAGTGTAATTTCCAATGTTGGATTTTTCCCCTTACCAGAGGAAGCCTCCTTGTGGAGTACTGTGAAACCATTACCATGGCAATTCCACTGCACTGTACATTAGAAACCATTTTACAGCAGTACAGTAGAAGTCATTTTAAGGCACAACAGGCTGTATTTTAACAGAACATACACCCTGAGGGGTGTTAGGGGTGTCTTATGCCCACAGTATTTGTTTCCAGAGAGTAAGTCATCTGTGTACCAAGTTTCCTTGAAATTGCTCAAGGCATTCCAGAGTTATGTTGGAACATATAACCATGCATATGCGCACACATACACACACACACACTAGCTGACAAAGTTAGAAATTCAGTGTGCAATCCTAATCCAGGTTGCCGTCATGTTTGTACTATTTTAATAACATCGCTATTGTGTCTTATGCTGCTCATACTGGCATCAGTAGAAAGGAATTTCTTGCCATTTCTTCCTTGGAATCCCAAATTAAACAAACCTGGGTCAGTTGTAAAGAAGCTGTGTGATAGGTATGCACATTTTTTAAAGAGCTGCTTTGGAATGTATGGGAATGCCTTATAAATCCTCTCTTTAGGAGTGATTAAAACAGCTTTATCAAGACTGACCAAAAGTGCTTCCTGAAGTGTTCCAAAGTTATTCATGCATATTGAGAAATTCAAGAGCAATTTCTGAAGATGGGGGGAAAGGCATATAGTTCCCACCAGTGGTGAGATTCACTTACCTTCCCTACTAGTTCGCAAATGTGATTGTGCACATTATGTTAGGGCGGGTGGGCAGAGCCTCCCGCAGCTGCCGCTAACGGTTCGCCCAAACCAGAGAAAACTGGCTGAATATCAACTCTGGTTCCCATACATTTCCAAATTTCTTTCAAAGGATTTATTAATAGACCAGCAGTGTGGCTCCTGAATGGCCAATCCTCTTGGCTCATTTTGCCCCATGGCAACTCACCTAATAAAGGCATTGCTGTCATCTATATTGTCAGGAAAGTACAAATACTGTTTGCCTAAAGTTAAGCATGGATATATGTCTGTGGAGATTCTGAGTCATCTAGGTCCAGGTCTGAAAAAGAGCTGAAGAAGCTTCTTGGATAAGAAGGGAAACGTCTTCAAAGAAAAACCAGAAAGTCTAGTTGCCTTTTGAAAAAACACCTCTGGGTAAAGTTTGTGTAGTTCCTACAAAAGAAGTTTGCAGCATTCTGTTTCAATATGACGCCACCGGGGGGGGGGGGGGAATCATAGTGACAGACAGATGGATAGTTGGATGCTGAGTTTTGTAAAATTTAGAACTTTCTATAAATCTCTTGCTAACCTGCAGATTTCATTCTAGTCTGTGGATATACAATAAGAATGTATAGATACATGTTTTCACCACATCAGACTAAAGAATTTTAATTTTGAAAAATGAATGCCTCTAAATCTGATCGAATAATTTAGATGCATTTGTGCTATGCTTCTTCTAAACTGGTTTGGGAAATCTGAATTGAAATAATCCAGTTCAACAATTTTATTAGAACATGCAAACATAAAATTATTTTTCCAAATTGAATGAAGAATCTGAGTTAATCAATGCCTGATTCTCACAGACCTATTGTTCACTTAATTAAGGTTAATCTTCTGTTCAGTGTTTCTCTTCATTAAAATTTTCGCTTTTATTATTTCTTACACATTTTCTTTACTGGGAAATAACAATTTTGCAAACTCACTTGTATGATGTTAAAATACATGTCAAGGAAAAATCTTAACGTTGAATGTGTTTCATAATTCAGGTTATTATACTACTTTATTTGTGCTTAGAGAAAAGCTCTCTTGGATAGGCTTATTACTGAGCACTAAAATACTAATTTGAATAACAATGATATCCAGCAATTCTAACTCTAAGATATAGGACTGTAACCTTCTTAGTAGAAAAGAAATACATTGTTGTTTCTTCTATTTATTATTATTTCTAATAATATTAATATAGAATTCTCATTTGTTGAGGCCATGCAAAAGGTTTCAGAGCATTATAAATCTTTCAAATTTTGACTTCTGCCCACCCACCCACACCCACCTACATATATTTTCTACAATTATAAGTTTCCAATCCATAGGGAAAAATCAAGCATGGAGACCAATAAAAAGGCAGGGAGATAATTTGATATTTTATTGCTTTCTTTCAGTATCAGGACCCTTTCTCATATGTAAGAATATATTAGCCATTCCTCTTATGGATTTATGATGACCCACATTCAGCACAGATATTGATCCTCTTTCATTTAATTTAAAAGCAAGTCTAAATATTTACCTATAATGCAATATAAACTTTCTTTCCAAAATGCATCCCGATCTGGACTTCTAAAATATAAGATAGCTGTTTTTACTGTTAAACAAAACTTAAAGTGTGATGGCCATATAACTAATTCACTCAACAACTGCAATCCCAGCACTCTTGGTTGCAGTCATTAAGCAATCTCCTTCATCATAAGTGGACAGAGTGGAGAACTGCCTACTGGGTTCAGCTTCCCTTTAGGTGTAGAAAGTAACAACAAAGCTTTTTGAGATTTGAACTCTTTTTCTGCCTCCTACCAGAGAAGTTCAGTTCTTCTCTATGTGCACAACAGAAGGGCTCTGGTGGCTTGCAAGACAGAGCTCAGCTTTGTCAGGGTCTGAGTTCTCTTTCAACCAGCCCCCAGAGTCCTCTCTTCAGGTGCAGCAGCTCTCAACCTTGCCTATCAGCTTCCCTGTTGACTTTCTGGGGAAGCCAGCAGATAGGATTGCAAATAGCAATAGCACTTAGACTTATATACCGCTTCACAGTGTTGTATAGCTCTTTCTAAGTGGTTTGCAGAGTCAGCGTATTATCCCCAACAATCCTCATTTTACTGACCTCGGAAGGATGGAAGGCTGACTCAACCTTGAGTCATTCAGAATCAAACTCCTGGACTGAGCAGTGAGGTAGCCTGCAGTACTGCATTCTAACCAATGCACCACCATGGCTCATTTAATGGGGATTAAATGATCATGGAGCACTTGGGAACCATTTGTACATGCAAACATGTTGCCATATGACTGCAAGGGGTGGTATCATGTTTTATGATAGCCAGAAGTGCTTTACGGGCTGTAAAGCACACTCTCAGAGACCATTGTAACTTTAAATGGTCATTAAAAAAATGGTTGTAAATTGAGGATAATTTTTTTTTAGCATTGGATTGCAGAGTGAAATCTGCTGAGAATATTTACATTGGGTAATTAAGGTCATACTCTTTCTGAACTATAAAACAGTTCAGTCAATGTGGCGCAAGGCAGTGGTTTGAAGTCACATTTACTATTTGTTGCTTCTTGGTTTTAGAGTTGTGCAAGCACAAGATATTTGTATTTTAAAACACTAGTGAATTCATAAAACATTCTACTCAGCTGCTACTAATAAATGCATATTTTGCATAGCAATATCTAGCTACTTACTACTGAAACTTTATGGGGTGGTATATCTCTCTGTTTCAAGGCAATACAATTATTTCCGTTGCATTGTGGGAAATTTGACATGTTTCTTTCGATTTAATATTTTTTTTTGCCTCTGGCCAAATGTAAACAGCAAGATAAGGAAAGACAACCAGAAGAATAAACCAAGCAGAGCCCATTAATGTGGCAGCTGTTTCTGTTGCAGGAACTGTCAACTAAATACAACCATCACAAGTTGATATAAAATCTTTATTGGCATTTGTATAGCGTAAGTGAAAGTTTTCAAGCAGAAACTACTGGATTTGATGCACATGTATATGCTTTTTTTTAAGAAAATGTAAAAATGCTAGCATGTATAAATATTGAAACTTAGTTCAGCACCTGTGTTTGCGGTATGAGAAAGTAAGAGCATTTTTATAGCAGGAGAATTTGCTCAGGTTTTTTAATTGTAATTTAATTAAAAATTACCACTAAAAAGGTAAAAACCTATACAAACAAAATCAAAGAAAAAATAGAAAGGACAAAAATAAGAAAAAACAGAAAAGAAAGAAAAAAACAATAATATAGTAAAGAAAAAGAAAAGAAATATCTAAATAAAGATATGTAGATATTTAAATAATATCTTGCCCCTTTATCACAAGTATGACTTATCACCTTCTCTTAAAATACAATAAATGACCTCGTCTTCCCACATACCAACTCTTATCTATAAACAAGTTCTTCAAGACTTTTAAACAAAATGTTTTAAACAAAACATTTTTAAGGATTACCAGAAATAGCATAGCTATTATTAACTATTTTAGTCTTTTCCAAATAAACCCACTAGGTTTATGTCTTTTATTTTTAATAATCTTGACTGAGCCAATGTGGTGCAGTGGTTAGAGTGCAATACTGCAGGCTACTTACTGCAGTTCAGCAGTTCAAATCTCACTAGGCTCAAGGTTGACTCAGCCTTCCATCCTTCCGAGGTGGGTAAAATGAGGCCCCAGATTGTTAGGGACAATATGCTGACTCTGTAAGATGCTTAGAGAGGCCTATAAAAGCACTATGAAGCGGTATATAAATGTAAGTGCTATTGCTTTTGTTAAACCCTTCAAACAATGTCTTAGAACTCCATTTCTTTTAATTTTTAATTTGTCCAATGTAACTGAATATGTGGTTGACCTTGGGAAATGGAGGGAAGAGAAGCTGCCAAGCAAACAATCAGAAGAGGTTCAGGTTCAGGTTTAGGTTTATTCAACTTGTATGCCACCCTATTCCCGAGGGACTCAGGGCGGATAACAAACCAAAGGGAAGGGGAATACAAACAGAACAGAAGACAAACAAAATTAAAAACAGAACAACAGTCACAATAGTTTAAGTGGGGCCAGGAACTCATCAGCCCCAGGCCTGCCGGAACAGCCAGGTCTTAGTGGCTTTGCAGAAAGCCAGAAGGGTGGTGAAGGTCCGGATCTCCACGGGGAGATCGTTCCAGAGGACCGGAGCAGCCACAGAGAAGGCCCTCCCCCGAGGGGTCGACAGTCGACATTGGCTAGCGGATGGTATTCGGAGGAGGCCTAATCTGTGGGATCTAATTGGTCATAGGGAGGTGATTGGCAGGAGGCGGTCTCTCAAGTACCCAGGTCCAATACCATGTGGGGCTTTAAAAGAAGCAGGAGCGCCCAGAGGCTTCACAGTCAGAGAAAGAAACTTAGGAAGGACCTACCCTAATGGATCAAACAATTAAAAGTGGTGGTGAAAAGCTTGTGTTTTCAGATTAGTAAGGTTCTATAAATGTTTATAGAACATTTATTTATATTTATGATAAAGTAAAATTAGTTCATATTGTCATGTTTCCTATCTGCTTTATCAGGGAGGACTGATATAGTTTCTCTCAAAATTCTTCAAAGCTTTTTTTTTTGTAAATTCAATATTGGAACAATATCCAGGTCACTCTTTTGGTTTGTTATTTATATATCCCTTTTAATTATTGAGACATTAGCTGGTTTCACTGTATATCCAGTGCAACATCTTTTTCCATATCATTCTTGTAACCTGCCATTCTTAAATCTATGTTCAGAGCAGGCTTTGTCTTCTCAGATAAAATGTACCCCTCTTTCATAACATTTTAGACATTTTCTATTGAACTTAAAATTAACTTCTGTGTCCATTGTTAACAAATATCCTTCAATACATCTGATGTTAAAGTATTTTGCTCCATTATCTATTACTAAGTCAAATTTAAGTGTTCTTCTACTTTATTAGTAATCTTCAGTTCCTTCTGGTTCCCTGTAGTGTCCAGCCTTCAGACTTTAATCATTTTTAAAAAAGAAAATTGAAAACAAAAACAGTATATCCACACGAAGAATTCTAATAATTAATTTTAAAACTTATTTCAAATCCATCTCAATCCTTAGCCCATTTGTTATTTTCCAAAATCAAGACCCTAAACACCTTTTTGCTGTTTATTCTAAAACATTTTGAAGTCCTTAAACTTGCATTTAAAACCTGTGTTGCAAGTTTGAAGGAAATTTATTTATTTTATTGTATTTATTTATTTGGTTTGTCAAGCATGTATGAGAAAACAAGTATAAGTATGAATATAACATATAAATATGTAAGTATAAGCAGGTATATGTTTATACATAAGAAATGAGTACAAATAAATGGAAACAGTAGGACAGGGACAGTAGACACACTGGTCGTTTTTATGCATGCCCCCTTACAGACCTCTTAGGAATGGGGTGAGGTTAACGGTAAACTGTTTAAGATTAAGGTTTGGGGGGTTTGAAGATGTAAAAACAAGAGTCAGGTAGTGTATTCCAGGCATTGACCACTCTGTTGCTGAAGTCATATTTTCTGCAGTTGTGTTTGGAGTGGTTTAGTTTGACTTTGTATCTATTGTTTGCCCGTATATCATTGTGGTTGAAGCTAAAGTAATCATTGACAGCTAGGATGTTGTAGCAAACAATTTTGTGTACTAAACTTAGGTCAGACTGTAGGTGGAGTAGTTCTAGGTTGTCCAGGTCCAAAATTTCAAGCCTAGTGGCATAAGGTATTCTACTAAGTATTCTATCTGGAATACTCTTCTTGTGAAATACCTCTGGAGTCGCTCAATTGTATTAATGTCTGTTAAACAGTGAGGATTCCAGGCAGATGAGCTGTATTCAAAATTGGTATGGCAAAGATTTGGTATGTTCTGGTTTGCAGTGCAATGTTACCGGAGAAGAAACTTCGCAAAGTTAGGTTAACAACTCTTAATGCCTTTTTGGCAATGCTATTACAGTGAGCTCTGGGGCTTAGATATTTTGAAATGAGCACTCCTAGGTCAGGGGTGGGTTTCTGCTGGCATTACTGCCAGTTTTGTGCGCCCGCTCCACATACATGTGCAGTGGCCTGTAAATAGGTCTGCCCATGTCCAGAACATTAAAATGTTAAAAAAAAGATGTCGGGGCAACCAGGGAACCAGTTCAGGGGTGTGACAAGCATGCCACCCTACCAGTTTGGCAACCCAGTCTCCATTTCCACTACCAGTTCTGTTCTGACCCCCCTCCTCCTACACCAAAGCATGCTGAGACAAAGATACTTCAAGAATTTATTAACACAGAGACTAGACCTTGGCAGCAATCCAGCACAGACTAGACATTGGCAGCAATCCAGCACAGACTAACATTGGCAGCAATCTGGCCTGCCAAGCTAGCCACGATAGTTTCTCCAACTCTAGTAAATATGTTGATTTCTGCAATGAGCGTGTGGAAAGTCATTCCTTTTATAGTCTTGAGAGGAATCTAATTACCACCAGCTGAGTTCAATTATCTCCTGTAACTGCGTAACTGTTCTTTATGCCTATTAGCCCTCCGTTGCCGGGCATCCAGGCCCTTGTCTCCTCCCCACTGCTCCAATGTATGACATCAGGATCACACTCCCTTGTCTCCTCCCCACTGCTCCAAGGCTCAGGTGCCACCTGGTGGCCAACCAGCCTCTCTGCGCCCTGCTTGGAGTCGGAACCCTGTCTAGGGTCCTCCACATCCTCCAGAGCTGACTCATAGGTTCCCTCGCTGTCGGAGTCTGGTGGCAGTTCCAACAGCTCCTGCTGGGCCACAACAAGTTCCACCAGCTGATATACTTTTTTATAACATATGTTTGTTGTGTTTTTGTGTGTGTGTGTGTGTGTGTGTGTTTTATTGTTGTGTGTATCAAATATATAAGTATATATACAATAGAGAAATACAAAGTGTGTCTGTGGGGGGAAATATAGTTAGGATAGATTAGCAAAGGTAAGGGAATAAGAAATGATACTAAATTATGGCGGAAGTACCATCCCAAGGAAACATAAACTGAGATTTAAAATAGACACACCAACAATAATAGAGCCGAGGTGGTGCAGTGGTTAGGGTGCTGTACTGCAGCCACTTCAGCTGACTGTTATCTGTAGTTCGGCGGTTCAAATCTCACCGGCTCAGGGTTGACTCAGCCTTCCATCCTTCCGAGGTGGGTAAAATGAGGACCCAGACTGTGGGGGCGATATGCTGACTCTGTAAACCGCTTAGATAGGGCTGAAAGCCCTATGAAGTGGTATATAAGTCGAACTGCTATTGCTATTGCTATAATAGTAGAAAAAGAAAGGGAGAAAGGAGGAGAGAATGAAAGGAAGATGGGGAAAGAAGAAAGAGGTAAGGAGAGGATGGAAAGGAGAGAAAGAGGAGGAGAGAGGGTAGAAATGGGAAGAGGAAGAGCAGGAGTAGGAGAAAGGTACGGGAAGAAGGAAGGGAAAGGAGAGCAGGAAGGAAGAAAGTAGAGAAGGGAGGAAGGGAGAAAAGAAAAGGAAAATAAGGTGGTGTTATAACAGGAGGAAGGGATGGTAAACAAAGCAACACAAACTGTATATTATAACCTATTAAATGAAATAATAAATGTATAAGAATGATAAATGTTAAAACACTTGTAACCAAACAACATTCTATATGTGAAGATGGGTTTTTTTTCTGTTTTGTTTTTTGTTTTTTTTTCATTGTTGTGTGTATGTGTTGTCTATGTAACAAAAAAAATTAAAAAAATTATACAAAAAAAACAAACAAGTTCCACCGAACCAGTGCGAACTGGTAGAAACCCACCTTTGTCCTAGGTCCTTAACAGAGTGAGGGTCTACCAGGTTCAATCCGCCCAGCTTGTATTTGGTGTTCTGATTTTTATTGCCAATGTGTAAAACAGAGCATTTGTTGGTTGAGATTTGAATTTGCCAATTGTTCAACCATTCTGATACATAGTCAAGGTCACTTTGTAGGGCAGCAGCATTGTCAGTGGTGTTAAATAATTTTATGTTATCAACGAAGAGAACGTAGTTGCTTATAATATGATCACAAAGGTCATTTATGTAAATTAGAAAGAGAGTGGGTCCTAGAATGCTGCCTTGGGGGACACCGCTGTTAACTGGTGCAGGGTTTGATACTCACTGCTCTAAAACCTATTGATCCAAAGTTTCCTAATAGCTGAAAAGCAGTTAACAAGCAATTTCAAAAAGCGATTAGAAAAGGAAAATGCCACATCAGTGTCCTTTTGAAGGATGATTTGAGCAAATTGTTGGCTTTTCCATCAAACCTACCAAAGGCTCTGTCTTACAGTTTTCTTGGGAGAGGCAATTGTGTGGAGCACTGGTGGGTGGTCTCCAGTCCTGTCTTTGTCCAGAAAATGACTTAGAGCCTGTTTACTCACCAGGTATTCATTGTGTCATTCTGCTCATCTTCAATTTACCATTTCTTCCTCAGAAGTCCAGAATTTGTTCATGATTTTTTGTTTTACGTGTGAAAGTCTAAGCAATTACACCAAAACTGCTTTTTCATTCCTGTGTTCAAAATAAGCTCACTCTTTTTCTGCCACTAAAACTGGTACGATTTAATTTTCTCATTCTTAAAATAGAAGAAGATCCTACAAAGATAAGGAATTAACAAAACCGTTGTATAACTGCATTTTATTTTATTTATTCGTCTTTGGGAAGAACCTTTCATTGAGAAGCTTACAAAAGTATAGAAAACATGTTGGTGATTAACATTAAAGGAATTTGATGGGGAAAAAATTATATTAGTAACAATAAACCTAGTTAAATAGGTAATTTGCAGTCTCATTGAAGCTACCCATAGCATAATGAAAATAATTTAATTAAATCCTCCTAACATGTCAGAGGTTTCTTCAAATGGAAGGGTAATGGTTCATGACATTTGTAAGCTTTTTAATTTCATGCAATATGAACAGCATAATCAGCACCTATTAAAGTCTATCAACTGGCCCAAGTGGACTACCTGCCTTAGATTTGCCTGTTCACATTGGGTTCACCTGATTCTAAAATACAGCATTTGCACTATATCAAGAGTGACTACCTGTTGGACAAATTGCAGAGGTATTTGGATGCAAATACATGCTTAAATGGCTAAAATCAGAAAGTTTGATGATAGGCCTTGCAATTTGTCATAAATTCTCTTTTAAGCAATAGATTAATCTTCCATTCACTGAGTTCCTCAAAATTAAATATGAGAGGAAAGGAATTAAAAAGATAAATGATCGTGTGTTCTGTCACTGGATTTTGATAGAATCAGTGCTGTTAAAGTTCATCAGCAACTAAGATGCATGGATGGAGAGGGCTAGCTTTTATGTCTGTGCAATGCATCATAGATTCATTCTGACAAAGTGGAGGCTGCATGATCCACTTCATCAAAGTGAAGAGACTATTTGATTTGTTTCGATGATATGTGTGTCCTTGAATTGCTTAAACTAGTGTTGTGGAAGTAACTCTTCTCAGTCTTCTCCACCAGCACAGGACAAAGTGCTTTCAGGTTCAGTGGTTGTGGGCTTCTTTACAGGGCATCTAAAGTGGCCTAACATGGAAGACCTTGACCATGTTCACTAAAAGGTGTGATACTGGAAGAAGTGCCTCTGTCATGTATCAGTGGGGATGGAAAGATTCCCCTTGTTGCAGTTGTGGTGCTGATATGCAAACTATTAGGAATAACAATCACATTTAGACTTATATACTGCCCCCATAATGCTTTGCCGCACTTTCTGGGTGGTTTACAATTCAGCATATTGTGTTAGCATTCCAAGTAATGCACCCATTGAAAGCAGAACTCTGAGGCAGGTAGATTTCTCAAAGAACATGTTTACTAAATACATCATCTAGGCACAGCTGGTGAAAACCAACTCTAAAAGTTCCCAGTTTTCACCTAATTTTCAAAAAGGAAAAGTTTCACTTCCCACATGTCACCAGTCACATTGTCCAATGAAAGTGCTGGCAGGCTGCTTGGTCATTCTTCTCCTCCTTTCACAGCCATCTGTTAAGTTGACCTTGGTTCCCACAAGAAAACTCTTTGTTTTGATGGATCAGCCAGTCTATGTACTTCCCCCCCTCCCTTCCCCCTCCCAGGGCTTGTGGCAACTATGAGGCAGCAAAAGATGGCTTCAGCCAGGTTCATTTTAGAGTTGACATATTGCTCCCAGCAATCCAGGTCCTCATTTTACCAACCTCAGAAGGATGGAAGAGTGAGTCAACCTTGAGTCCTGTCAGACTTTGCCTGAAATACTGCACTTTAACCATTGTGTCACAATGTTAAACATATTGTACAAGATTGCCCACAACATGCATTCTCTAGTTCCCTAGAAGATCTTCAAAAAGAAACACTGGAAGCGATCGCATGGATAGCTGAATTGAACATCCAGTTATGAGGCCGTTGCCATATCCCCTTAGAAGTTTTGTATATAATTACATGGATTGTGTACATATGTTTACTTCTCTTTTTCATGTTTTCATCACATGCTAATATATAAGTGAGGATTCCCTAATCCCCTTTATCCTTGCCAAAAGTGGAAGAAGGCTCCTCTCAGTTCTCAGAGATTTCCCTTGGACTGATCATCTTGGGAAGAGGCTATATCACTCCAAAATAGAGTGAAGCTCTCATAAACAAGAAGATTGTCTCACAAAGGGACATTAAATAGGTGCTTCTTTGGCAAAGTGAAGCTTGTCTTTGAAGCTTTCACACACCCCTTCAAAGTTTGTGGGCAAAATACAAAACTGGGAATTTAAAGGTTGCTGTAGCTGATTTACAAGCAAGATACTTACCAGCTGACCTGAACCAACCAAATATTCTTCTACTCTAGTTGTGGCAGAGAACTTCCAGATTATTATGTGTAGCAGCAATTTTCACTGCAGTTGTAAACATATTTTATATCCCATAACAATAAAGCCTATGAACCATAAACAGTAGTCTGACTTGCTTGCTCTTATACTTTACATTTTGTTACAATTAGAGGCTTCTGCTGCAGTACCGGAAAGTCAGTCTGCTAAATTATTAACATAGTTTTTTTGCATGCCAATTGAAATGACTGAACTTTTTTCACATTGTCATAGAGCTAGAACAGAGATTATCTAATTCCTTGCTCACTTCAAATTTGCACAGCAGTACATTGACTTCAGTATATCTTCCCTTTTTTTTTCCAGAAGTACTAGCATTATAATATGTACAATTCTCCAGGCAAACGCTTGGAAATTCCCCAATCAGGAAAATCACTGGATACTCAGCCTCCACTATATGGATCTACTAATGAATAGCTCAAAAACTCTTATGGCAATTTGCCTAGAGTTGATCAGCATTCACTATTTGGAAGTTTCCTTTATTGATATCCATTGTTGACTAGTCTACATATTGCGATCTTCTATAAAAGAATCTTCTGTGTATCTCCCCCATGATGATCTTTGAAAGGGAATACAAAGAAAGATAGAAACCTGCTAAAATATTAAAGCTTTGGTTCTTCATTTTGTGTATTTGTTTTGGTTGAAGATTAAAAATAAAGATTTGCAAGCTTACATATAATAACATGTTTTGTTTTGCATATTATTTCTCATCTGTTGTTGCACTGATTGGATTGGAAGAGGTCATTTAGGCCACTGAGTTTACGTGCATTCAGTGCAAAAATTCAAAACCATCCATGAAAGGTGGCCATTCAGCTTCCTCTTATACATATCCATGAGTTATCTTGGCAAATTGCTGTTACATCCTTTCTCATTCTTTTCAAGATGATGCATTCCAAGATCCTTGTCTGGAATGCTCTGAGGTTGCATAAAGATACTCTAATTTACTATCAAAAATATCTTAATTTCTGAAAAAGGGCTTGCGACTGAAGCTTTATCAATAACTACTTTGACTCTGATTCATTGTGTCACATATTAGTTAATGCTCAAGTGAACGTATGTTGTCTCACTTATATCTCACATTGAAAATAAAGACAAGATAAAAAATCTCAACAGGTCTTACTCCCCATCATCCTCTACTGTTAGCAAGAGGAAAAGGAAGAGCAGAATAACAACAGCCACCATGAAGCAAGCCCTTCCTATTTTCTGCACACAGAAAATTGGGAGTTTTGATTTAATTGGAGAGACTAATTAGGTGGAGCCCTCCTTAATAGATGACACCTGACTAGATCATCACCAGAGTTCTGCTTTTACTTTGTAGCATATCCCCACCCCAAAGAGAGTGGTAAAAGGCAATTACAGTGAGTTGGAGAACAGGCAGGATCATGGTCTGTTTCTAGAATAAGTACTTGTTCTCTTTTCCTTTAATGCTTTCATCTTATCTTTGCCATGGTCACTTTATGCCTATTGCTATGTTGTCGTTGTTTCATATAATGACAAAATTCATTGTTGCATTCATGAGATGAATTAGACATGAAGTCATAATGTTGTATTTTCTTTTAATAGACAGTATTTTCTTGCTTGTTTGATTTGTTGTCAGTTTTAAGAACTGATCATTACTGGGATCAGAAAAAAATGGTAAGCAAAAATGTGTCAATTTCTCCTACTTGGTAGTCTTTGGGAAACTTTCTTTCTCTCCCTCCCTGCCTCTCTCCCACCCTCTCTCTTGTTCATATGGATGCCATTCTTACAAACAGTTACTCTAAATGGCAAATAAAAGATTAAAACAAAATAAAACCCAAACCAATACATTTTATTAAGATAAACATCTAGAAACTATTGTCAGAAAATATGCCTAAAGTATATAAAAAAAATTCACAATCAGTGACAAAATGGCAACTAAACAAATCTTTTGCTGCCTAACATCTTGGCCCAATTATCAAAGGACCACCAAAACACAACTTCTGCATTTAAAATAAATTTTGTGGTGAAGTTTCATAAAAGTGACATGGTACAAAAAGGCCTATATCTCATTTAAACAATCAATCTGGGCCATTTGAAATGCTGGAAGTGTTTCAAAGATAAAATAGTGGGTTAAAGCAAGGACCTTTTAAAATGAGAAAGGCAAGATCATGTCTTTTGTTTCTGAAAAGAGAATCAAATAATACCTTTTAAAGATGTCAGAAGCCATCACCATAACAGTCAAAATATCATAGTATGCACATTCAGATTAATAGATACTCCTAATAAAAGCATTTTGCATTGTCTTCATAAGTTTCTGCATATCCTTCTCTAATGACCTTTGACAACACTCACATTGAAGTTATTACATCTGCATACTTAATGATAGAATTGTACTTAAGTGTACAATTTTCTTTTCTTCTTCCTAAATCAGCAAAAAGCATACATGTTGTAAATAAAGTTTGATTGTTTTAAGTGCAAGACAAATAAGGATAAGTAATGTTCAGAGGCTAACTGTAGGAAATCACTAGTCATCCAAGCATCAACAGCAAGCACCCAATGAGATGCCTTGAAAAATAAAATAATCTTTCACCTGTACAGGTTGCTGGGAAAGACTATCATTACCAGCCTATTTATATAAAATGTATGCTTGACAAATTTGTTTCTGAACTGAAATCAGTTTGACTTATATTCCTTACAGCTTCTAATTTGAGAAAACCTTAGTCTTCATAAATCTGACACTGTATTTCATCAACTCTTTGATCAACCATTGCTTGATAGGAAAAAACCCTGCAATAAAAATCTGGTTTGATCCTGATGTAATCATGGTGGTTGTTACTTCATTCTCACAAAGGCCATTGAGCAGCCAATCTCTCTTGCTATAATTTGTCATTTTCTCTCTAATTAAGCAGGCTTCAAAAACAACCTTATTATGAATGATGTGGAAGAACATTTCTTATATATTAGCCAGCAGAAAGAGATATATTAGACTAAATCTGATTTCTTTCAGTTGTCTTCTAGTTCTTGGCCCAAGTTCAAAACATAGTAAGAAGTTTCAGTTAATTAAATGCAAATATTTTATGGTTATAGCCTGTAACATTTTAAAATCAAATATAATGATTTGAATAAGTTTATTTCACATCGTTGCAGATTACTACTTAATCTATACCATTGAATTCTGGAAAAATGCAACTTGTCCCACGCAGAGCATTAAAGCAACCCAACTAAGAGATGACTAAATTATTGTGAGCAGGGTCAGTTGATGCAGAAATGGGTGAAACGGACCTACATGATCATCAAGAAGTGCAATTAGTACCTTCTCAGTGTTGTAACCAGGTCTGAAGATCAACTGAAAGATCCACTTTCTCCAGGTTCTTCTGGAGCTTCAAGCAGACCCCCTTCTCAAGAACCTTCTGTAAAAAAAAGATATCTAATTAGTCATGGATCTTATTGATCTCGGAATTGGTAATACTTTAACCCAAGGGTGTCAAACTTGTGCCGTCATGTTGTCATCACATGATATTCTGTGACTTTTCCCCTCGTCGCTAAAATGAGGGTGGGCATGGCCAGCACATGATGCATCCAACCTGCAGCCCATGAGTTTGACACCCCTGCCTTAACCTGTATCACTGTATTTTTAAAAAATGACTGGCAGAATTGACAACCACAACCAAGGAACTAGTGAATGGACCAATTCCTTGGAAACTTTCCAGATGAAGACATGGTGGAGATCTCCCACATGTGGTCCAGACAACTACTCTCCATGTGAAGACTACAGGACAGTTTTTCTTGAGCTTAAGTGCCAGGAAACAATGAAATTAGTCACCTTGCTCACAACTGCAGTGACTATTAAGACACTAACTTCACAAACATCACTTTCTAATTACTTTTGAAAGAGCTCATTAACTATTTCTAAGCTATTAGAGATGCTTGAACTAGCAAATTTGAAAATTATGGGTAAATCTGCTTTTAAACCTGAATGAAAGAAAATGTTAATCATAAACTTACCGTGTTTCAATAAAATGTTATAATTAATAATAAAGCATAAAAAGTGTTTATGTGGGAAATGAGATCCTGTTTTGGTTTTTACAAAATATAACATAGATAAAGAATTTCATGATTTTAAAAACTGTATGTTGATGGAACTAACAGGAAAGATATTTGAAAGATGATGCAAAACATTCTAACAATAAAAATACGGAAGAAGACTTCTGAATAATGGAATCAGAAAATTGTAGCCATTAAATCAACAATATCAATAGTGATGTCCTTCTATGAAGAAACTACTGTATATTCAAAAGATGTCTAAAAGAAATGTCAAATTTTATTTGCAAGGTAGAGATGGTATTCAAAATGGATTTTGCAACTGACAGGGTACTAGAGTGATTGAAAAAGGGATGCTTCACAAAAGAAATTATCTGAAATTTTAAAATTTAAAAGGGAAATACAAATGACAACTAAGAGAGTGACCTGGATAATTTTTTTTCTACAGGATTTGCAAAAGAGGCTTGTTTGAAGAACACTTTATGATAGGACAAAAAGAAATAAATAGAAATCAAATCTTACAGCAATCTTTGAAAGAACTGTTAGAAGTAAAAGGAAGGAATATATACATAATATTGGTTTATTTCATAAACATTAAAACAGATATGTTGGTATTTCTGGAAATTCTTTATGAACTTTCTGGTGACACCCAGATTGAAAAGAGATGTTTTATGGATTTGTTTACAGATAAGAGATGGCATATGGGATGAAGAGATAAATGTTGTAACTGGTTATTATATTTAAAGCCCTACATTGCATAGGGTCAAGTTATTTGTGAGACTGCCTTTCCCCCAAGAATTTTTGACTGCTGTATATGCTCCCACATGGAGGACATACTGAAGATTCCCTCTTTAAGTATTAACATTTCATAAAAAGGATTCCTTTCTGCTCTATGCCACTGATACACAACAGGCCCAACTCTGTTTACCTCTAGAAAAGTCAATAATTCCTAGCTTTTGTTCCCGGAATTTGTGTCCAGTTAAGTGGTATCCTCTTTTAACTGTTTTTATTGTTGTGCTTTACTATCATCTTCTATTTTATATATTGTATGGTTCTTTTGGTTAGCTTTTCTTTTAAACATTTTTTATTTTTTCATCTTCATAACAAATAACATATATACTATTACATAACCAACATTATATTATATTGTTAAATGTTTACATCACTTTGTCTTTCCATCAACCCTCAAAAATAATTATTGGCTCTTCTGCTCTCCATGCACCATATTTACCCGTATTCTTCAGAGTATAAGACACACCGGAATGTAAGACACACCCAGGTTTTGAAGAGGCAAATTTTTAAAAACAGTAGGTAGATAGATAGAGGGATAGAGAGGGAGATAAAAAGAGAGAAATACAGTAGGTAGGTAGGGAGAGAGAGAGTAGGTAGGTAGGTAGGTAGGTTGGTTGGTAGGTAGGTAGATAAAGGGGGCGAGAGGAAAAAAATAGGGAGAGAAATAGAGAGAGAGGGAGAAAAATACAGTAGATAGGTAGAGAGGGAGAGAGAGAGGAAAGAGAGAGAGTAGGTAGGTTGGTAGGCAGAGGGATAGACAGAGAGAAATAGAGAGAAATACAGTAGATAGGTAGGGGGAGAGAGAGTAGGTAGGTAGGTATATAGGTAGATAGACGGGAGAGAGAGAAATACAGTAGGTAGGGAGAGAGAGAGAGTAGGTAGGTAGGTAGATGTTTCCAGGTGTATTTATCCATGTGCTGGAGAAGGAAATCGCTGACAACTTGTAGCACCTAAAACTTTGTTTCTGCTGGCACAGCACTTGACCAATGTAATTCTCATCAATCCCTCTAACTAAACAGCTTTGTGAAAGGAAAAAAAAAGTTTTTGCATTCTGCAAAGCTCCCCAAAACAGCCTGTTTTTCACGAAAACAGGCCCGTTTTTTTAGACGCATGAATAGCCTTGGGGGCGGCTTGCAGAGTGCTCCTGTGGGGGGGTTAGGGGCCCAAAAACGAGCAAAAAAAGGCCCGTATTTCATGAAAATGACCCATTGTTTGTCAAAAAATTGCATGCATAGCCTTATGGAGGCTTATAGAGTGCTGCTGGGGGGACAAAAAGGGCCCGTTTTTTGCTCATTTCTGCCCTCCCCAGTCCCCAGGAGCTCTCTGAAAACTTCCATAAGGCTATGCATGGTTATTTTGGTGAAGGGGTGGGGCTTCGGGGGGCAAAAAATGCTGTATTAGGTGTATAAGACACACCCAGATTTTCAGCCTCTTTTTAGAGGAAAAAAAGGTGTGTCTTATACTCCAAAAATTAAAGTATACCCTATCTTTTTCTTCTCCTTGTCTCCTCCTTCTCCCTACCTCCTTTCTTCCCTCTGTCGTCCTTTTCTTCTCTACTTCCCCTTCCTCTCTCCTTCTCCTTTCTCCCCTTTCCACTCCTTCTTTTTCTCCTCTTCTTCCCCTTCCCTGCCCTCTCTCCTATCCCTCTCTTCTTCCCTTACCTGTCTCCTCTACTCCACACTCTTCATCTCATTTACTTGGTGTATTTTAGTCTCTGAGTGAGCTCCATTTTATGTTGATGGTATTTATACTTCCATTTCAATATATATCTTTAATTTTAACATATATCCTCCTCCTTCTTTTTTAAAAGAAAAAAAAAGTATACATATATAGTAATTATATTTTTAAATCCCCCACCCAGCCTATTTTTGGCTGGGATGTAGACCTGGTTACGATTCCCACCTACTCTCATCATTATATTTATATAGTTATACATAATTACACACCCCAATTTTGTAGTTCTGTATCTATAATCTCAATACTTTTCCATTATAAGTATATTTCATGTTTTCCCTCTCCATTTTTCCATATCTTGGACTTAGCTTACCCTTAATTGTCTTTAAATAACAATCCTTACTGTTCAATGTTCATTACAATTCCATTAGTCTATTATGTAGAATAACAAGCAGAACACACCTCACTTTGTTCATCATCTTAAGAGTTCTATATGTGTCCATATTTCATATATTTTAACCTGTTCTGTCCCCCCTTCTCCGCTCGTTAACAGACGACAGGCAGACAAACTTAAAAGGAACTCACTTTATCAGTTCTCAGCTCAGACTGGCTGCGAGCCCAAAAATAACATAAATACAGTCTCTGACGAGATAACAGAATACCAAACAAAAACTCTTACAACGCAATGCACTTCTCCAAGTGTATCCTTGAATCAGGGTTACAGAAAACAAATCACTTCTCCAAGTGCTCTCAAATAAACCACGACCGATGATCAATGAATGTTGAACGAATGAAGGAACATTGACTCCTGCAACCGGGGCGTGGCACCATCTGTCCTTTTATCCCCAGAATATGCCCCTAACGAGCCCCAGCTGCATAGTTAATTTTGCATCCCGAAAAGACTCACAGAAGACTGCTGCTGAGTCACAACACTAACCTATAATTAATTGTTCTTCCATTGTCATATTCAATCAATTAACAACTCAGTTTAATTATCATGTATAAAAGTGGATCACATAACTCTACTTTGTATTCTCCACATAACAGTTTCATATTTGTCCATATTCCATATATTTTAACCTTTATTTAATTATCTTTCCATTATCATATTCAATCAGTTAGCAACTCAGTTTAATTACCATATATAGGAGTAAACTACATATTACAGATTTATATTTCCCATATAACAATTTCTAATTATCTGATTTTTCCCTAATAAGTCTTTTGTCCCACTTCTCTATTCCTGTCTTCTCCCTTTTCTTTGTTTTGACATGTCCACCCTCTTCAATTTCCCCAAGCCACTGTCAAACCCAGTGAAATCTTTTGTATTTTCCTTTATTGGGGGATAACCCCCATCTTCAGTTTTCCCTATGCCACTGTCAAACTCAATGAGATCTTTTGTCTGCTTTTTATTTCCTTTTGTTGGGGCATATCCCCCCTTTTCAATTTTCCCTATACCACTGTCAAACCCAATGAAGTTTTGGTCAGGTTTTTATTTTCCACCGTTTCTACCACTTCAATATCCCCCCTTTTCTTCCTTCACTTCCTCAATATCTAACTTCAAAATTCTATTTAGGCTTGATTTTAATGATTTATGCATATTTTTTTTATAATTTCACATAGTTCTTTGAATTCCCACCTATCCATAATTTCTAGTTCCAAAATTACAGTTAATTATACAGTTCTTATTTCAGGGTTCTGGTCCACCTTAAATTTAGCTAATTCAGCTAATGTGGAGAGGTAAAAGAAAGGGAGCATCTTGATCATTTGTTCTCCCTCCGGCAAAAAACTTCGTATTTTCCCAGCTCTTGATTTTATTTTATTTTCCCCCCTGTTACTTTCCACCTCTCGTTAGTTAGAGTTGCTTAAAATATATTAATTAGAATGAACTCAAACACAGCAAGTCTCCTTGGTATGTTTCTCTTTGCCTCCTGCTTTTTCCAAGTTCTGATTTATGAAAATTTGGTTAATTAAAAATTCCTACTCAAGGTTTCACATTCCATTCGTTACACAGACAAGATTAGGTTATAAGTGACAAAATAGTGTTTTTTTCTTGATTTTTTTCCCTTGTTATATTCCACCTCTCATTAATTAGAGTTGCTTAAGATATGTTAGTTAGTTAGAAGAAACTCGAACGAAGCCTTCTAATATCTTTTAAAGATACAGTCTTTTTAAATCCAAATCCAAATTCCAAGCTTGTGTTTGAATGGGTTTGTCACTTCTCTGCTTTCTTCTTTCTGTCTCCAAGTTGTTTAAGGCAAGTAATTCTTTTTGGGCTAGTGATTTAACTCTCCATTTTTCCCCTTCTTACTTTCTTTCTGCCAAAATCTCAATCTGTCCATTGATATTATTTATACTCTCAAGGTTCTTTGCCTTTTCCAAATTCTGATTTATGTCGGTTGGTTAATTAGATCTTCTTACCAGGCTTTTCATCCTGTCTCCTTCACGCTCCTCCTTGATGCTTTGGCCAGAAGCCAGCAGCTTCTTGTGCAGCCATGCTGCCTCTCCCGATACCGATTCAGAGAGCAAATCTCCAACCTACGAGGGACCTGTTGCACTCCCTCGGGCTTTTATGAGACGCTGCCCCTTCTTCACACACCTCCACAGGGAGGTTCTGATCCAAAAGGATCTTGGCATTGGTTTGTCAGACAGAGTTCATGTGAGGCTATTCGGAGCCCACACCTCTCCCATCTGTCTAGCTGAAGAGCTTCCGGTCGAATCCCTTTTGGTTAGTTTTTCTGTTTGCCTCTTAAAGCCAAACTATTTGAGTTGGGTGGCCCTATAAATCAATTATATAAATCAGTCATAACAATCTGTTGAGAATATAAGCTGGAGATATAGAACCTTCAGATCTTTAAATGTTGTTCAATTATACTACAATTCCCAACAGTTCTCATTATTGGCTATGCTATTCAAGACTGCAAGCCTGTTCAGTAATTCTGCAATAAAACCTATTCCCTGGCCAATACTTTCTTAAATGTAGATTGGATGCCTTCTATAGTTTGTTCTACAGTTATCATGAAGCATGCTGGCTTGGGTAGATGCAAGTTATAAAAATAGGGAGTGTGATGAATGAAACTGAAATTCCAAAGAAAACTATAATCTTTGACATTGGATATTACATTTATATTCTTTCTACAAACATTTCTCTGAAATTCACTTGTTTGTATTAAACAATTGATCTATGATTCCTTCTCTTTTTGGTAATAATCCTTTATGATTCTGTTTCAGATTAGGGCACCTAATATTGAATGGCTCAAAAAAAATGTTCTTTTCTAAATCATTTGCTCCCAGAGATGTTTGCTGCATTGTCCATATCTTCAGAAGTCAAAGAACAGCAATTTGGCACCATATAATGCAAAATCAAAACAATATTGTTATGTATACAGTTTGAAAAGAAAGTCCCAGGTTCCTGCCTGTGAATTTAACCAATATTTTCTCATATGTTTATCAAGTACCATCTGACTTTAACCTTACTAAGGCTTATTGGCTTTTCAGTGCTGTTCTAAGCAAGCCAGTGCCTTCTGGATGAGTTGGGTGACAAATCTCAGTATTACAATCAGCAACTGGATCAAACTGACTATTAATGCTAGGAGGTATAAGACAACCCATGAGGAATGCACGAACACCAGGAAGACTGTTCTATAACTGTTAGGCTAAATAATCTCCCTGCAAATTGCAGTTCCCCTATTTCCAGTTTCAGCATCTTTTCTTAAAAATTGTTCATGCTTGCTGGAAAATATCCTTTGCTGCCTGGAACTATCTTATCCCCCTATCTCCAAATGACTGCAGGCTCCGTGGTTGTGTTCCAGTCTCATAATTGGTTTGCTAGTTCTTTAACTGTGTTAATTTCACTGAGATTAGAAGTTAGAAATGGACCTAAGTTGCTCCTATTTAGGCTGATTGAAGTATTACAATTGATTGGGTGAAAAACCTTGGAGACTTTCTTAAGTATTCAGTGGACCACTCAAATCAGCTTGAGGACAGTTGTCCCGCATAGGCAGCGTCCTTCATGCTTGTCTTTTAATATAAGCTCAATGATCCCTGGCTAAAAATAACAGTCTGTTCAGATGACAAGATCCTACAGTCTCTCTTTTTAGCTATGCAGAACGTCCATTATAGCTAGAGATTGGGGAACATGTTTTATGCACAGATGATAGCAGTAAGATATAAAACCTAATTAGATCTGGATAAAATTTGGAGACATGAGCTTGCATATCAATCCCACTCTTCACAAATCCCTTTTGGAAATACATTTGTATGTGAGCTTATTCTGTTGTAAATTCATACGGCCTGTAGGAGTCAGCCTATCTTTATTTCTGTTCACATTTTTGAGCCGAATAATGCCAAAAATTCAAATTTGGGCCATCATAAACGTATTTCTGTTTGTGGTAATGGTTTATTTGATCTTTTTTTGGGGGGAGGGTTGATAATTTTTAGGATGCTGAATGAATGTAATACGTGCATCCTTTTCAAATGATATGATTAAATAGCAGCATTACTGACTTCTTAGAAATGGGCACTTTCAAAGATGAAAAACTTAAATACATGTTATATTTAGATAGCCTGCAATTTTGTTTTGGTTGAGAATAGAATAGAACAACAGAATAGAATAGAATAGAATAGAATAGAATAGAATAGAATAGAATAGAATAGAATAGAATAGAACAACAGAATAGAATAGAATAGAACAACAGAATAGAATAGAATAGATTCTTTATGGGCCATGTCTGATTGGACACACAAGGAATTGTCTCCGGTACATAAGCTCAGTGTACAAATAAATCTACCTTGATCACCTGCCTTCACATGTTGACTCTGGCCACCCACATAGATTTTCTCCAGAACAATCTTTCCCAACCTGGTCCTTCAGGACTTCCAATGATGTGCCCACTGCTGCTTTTATTGGGTACCTCTACTATGCTACTGGTCATCCTCTCTCTATCCTTCCACTTTTTCCAGCATTATCGTCTTTTCCATAGAACTGGATGTTTGCATAATATGGTCAGAATATGATAATTTGAGTCTGGTTATTATCTCCTTGAGTGAGAACTCTGGTTAATTTGTTCTGTGATCCATTTGTTTGTTTTCTTTGTTATCCATGCAATCTTCTTCAAAACCAAAGTTCAAAAACATCAGTGCTCTTTCTATCCTGCTTCTTCAATGCCCAATTTTCATTTTTATAGAATGTCACAAAGAAAATTATTGAAGTCTTTATCTTTGTAGGTTATAAACTCATCCTGACACCTGATTTTTTTCCTAAGGCCTTCATTGCTACTCTACCAAATCTTAGTCTGTGGTTGAATGCCACAGTTGAATTCCTTGACTATTAATAATTGATCCCAAAATACTAATTTGAAACTATTATTTCAAAAATGTCATTGTTGATTCTATGACTGATCATTATACCATTTGATATAATATTAGTTTGATGTCTTTATATTTGATCTTAATCCTTTCTTTCACTACATTTACTGACTTACTACAACTTGCACATCAGTTGGATTTTGAACTATCAGAATGGTGACATCAAGCTTGAGGAGAGGTTATAAATGTTTCCTTCTCCAGTTTTAGACCATCTGTATCTTCTTCCAGTCCAGCTTCCCTCAATATACTTTATAGGCAGCATATAGACTGAATAAATAAGGAAAGAGTGTACAGCCTTGTCACATTCCTTTGCCAGTCTGGAGCCACCTGTTCTATTCTTGACCTAAGTACAAGCTTCATGGGAAGACACCAAATGTTCTGGGATGTTATCTAAGCATGTTCCACAGCTTGGCATGATCAGCACAATCAAAGTCCTTTCTATAATCAGTGAAGATATACTAACTTCTTTTTACCTTACCTTACCGTCCCTCCTCTCCCCTCCCCTTCCTTTTCTTTCTCAATTACCCAGCATATGACAACAATATGACTCTTGCTCCTCAGTCTTTTCTTAAGCCAGCTTGAACACTTGAACATCTGTCACTTCCCTTTCTACATAGGGTTCTAATCTGTATTGGATCCAAAGCACTATTTTGCTAGCATGTGAAATTAAGGAAATAATACAATAATTTGTGCACCTTATTAATCACCTTTCTTTGATATTGTTATGTAGGTTGACATCTTCCACTCTGTAGGTCACTGAATCATTCTTTAGATTTCTGACATAGTTTGGTTAGAACTATGGACTCTAAATCATTCAATATGATCCTATAATTTTCTCTCAAGAGAAAAGGTAAATGAATGTAAGTTTCTTGTTAATTCCAAGGAGAATAACTTCTCAATATTTCAGTGAGGGCAAAGGGTAATCGGAACTTTGATCATGTGTTTACTATATGTAGTGGAGAGGGTAAATGTCCTTGGGAGACAAGGGGAGGAGATGCTGCTTAGGAAACAATCAAACAAGAGAGGCAGGAGCCCACAGTGGCCTAACAGTCAGAGAAAGAAACTTAGGAAAGACCCACCTAATTGTTCAGATGATTGAAAGTGACGGCAAGAGATTTATACCTTCAGATTTGCCAGATTGTATTAACACAGGCTTACAACAAAGTAGAATTACTTCATTTAGCTATGTTTCCTGTCTGTCTTACCTGGAAGGGGTGACAGTTCAGGCCAACATATTTTTGGTCTGGTGAGAGAGGTAAACAACTTGCTATACAAATATTGTTGGATTACCATTTGAGCTACATACTGCTATCCTTAACCAAACCCATATGTAAAGTTTCAGAGTTTGCTCCCTGCAGGTATTTTTTTTCTGAGTGATGAACAGTAAATTCTTCATTCTTGGGAGGTGAGGAATGCCACTGGGAAGATATGTTCATTGCCTCTTGCAAGCTGAAGCTTTAAACTGCTGATTTGATTGTTATCTAAGAGAAGAGTTATTTGAGGAATTTTTAAAAATTGGAGGCATTTGAAAATAATGATGGTACAGCATGTAAAATGGAGTAGTGCATTATAGACAGCTTTGGGAAAGGTCATAGAAATTTAGATATTGCAAATCAAAACTGTTACCACATCCTTCCAGATCACTACTGTACCATTGAAGAAAAATATTGAGTAACGTTTTAACTCTGTTTTTAAGAAAGAGACAGTGGATTTTAGCAAAATCTTTATAAATGGATGTGGGATATAATGTGCTCATTTTAATGTGTCCCATTATTCCTTCCATCCTATTCACAGGCTGTACTTATTTGTCTTCTTTAAAACTTATATATTTTGATACCCCCTCCCAATGGTTTAGTTATATGAACATCATGCCTAAATGCTCCAAAATGTAAAGTCAAAAACCTAACAAATATGTGAATAAATAAAAATAAATATATTCAACTAACACTACTGTGATGTGTTTGTGATTGCATTAAGATCAATTTAAACTTGGTATTCTGTGTTGATTGTCACACTGTTTTCTGTTAAAATTCTGGTTTCCTACATTGCTTAGACCTAAAACATTGTTCTAGCAGTATGGCAAGGTTTAAAGCAATTTTCGTTACCTGATTTCAGTTACTCTAAAAGTCTAGAAGGCCACTAGATGACAGAGAAAAAAAAGTTTTCTATTATCTCTTTGCTGTTATTTAATGGTTCTCCGAATTCCATAGCTCAAATCTGGCAATTTTAGTTTCCTTCTATTTGACTGATATTCTCTTGAATTGTATTCTTTTCTTTTACAAAATAAAACAAACCCAATACATTTTCTTCATTGTTAATTAATATACCTTTTGGTTAATTTTGTAACAGACCAATACATTTTAAAAAGCATCTTTGTCCCTTCTGTCAAATTCAGGATAATTTGTGCTCACAGCCTTTGAAATGCTTCATTTAAATTGCTCCATCATGGTCTTTAATCAGCTTTTTAAAAATAAAAATAAAAAGGAATATTAAATTATTATGAATTTGTAGGCAAACATACAACATATAAAAATTGCTTTCCTCTTTTCTATATTTTTTCTATAAATTATATCAAAGAAATATGCCCAGTGTAAAATATCTAATAAAGGTTAAGAAGAATGACCCTTTGTTACCTAGCATTCCATTTCTAAACAAAATGATTTTACTTTTTCTTCGAAGTGAAGCAAACAAAGACATTAAGTGGTACTTACTATATTGAGCCTAATAACCATCAATCAATATCTTTTCTTCCTATTTGTAAAATGTTTGGTTGAGTGGCTCATCCATTGTTAAGAAACAGCCCACATTGTACTGCTAGATTTGCTCCACCTTTCAGATATTGTTTTCTTCAGTGCATCTAATGTGTTTTAATGAACTGAGTGCCTGGAACAGCTAATACAGGTACAGTACATGTCCAACCACACAATGTTACAATGAAATCTTAGTGGGAAGCCTTAATGAGAGGCTGGTACCAAAGCTAAAGAGGAATATGATTTTTAGAATTCTATTGCAGCATTCCAGGTTCCATTGAAGAGGTCGATTCATGAAAAATTCTGCTGAATACAGAGTGGAATGAGTGGGTTTTTTCTATTAGAAATCTGGGGCAAAAGATGAAGAGACAAAACTTGGTTGGATATGAGTGGGGAGAAAATGTGCATTGCATTCTATTTCTAGGTGAGAAAGTTGTAGTTGTCCTTTCAGAAATGTGTGTTTGTGTGAGTGAGTGTGTTCATGTGTTTAGTAGGAGATGGAGATTTTTCTTCTATGGAATGAATTAAGCCTCTTTCACAAAGAAAGCAAAATTACCATGTGTGAAAAAGGTGTTTTGTTTGGCCGAGATGAAATTTGCCTTAGTGAAATAAATGTTCTCTTAGAACAGAGAATGGTCGATTAAATGTAATTCTTTAGTGTTTTGGAGATTTGCTTTTTGTTTCTTCTTTGTTTATTTTGTTTTGCTTTTGTATTCAGTTTCTTCCGCAAGTTATTACTTAGGCTCATTAGTTTATCTGATTTACTATTAATGCGGAAGGCAAAATTGTCAACAATGAAGCAGTTTTTCAATCTACACTCAAATAAATGAAAGGCTATAAACAATGTATTATCATTAAAATAAGATTCTTCCAATATAAAAAGAAAAGAAAATCCAATAGTAGAGAATATCTGTAGCTCGGGGTTCAACTGCAGAGACTTGGTGCTCTCTGAACTTGGTTCTTTGCTTTCAAACATTTTATTACCTGACTAGGTAACTTCATCACTGCTAGTAAGTGTGGGATTTGCTCCTAGTTTATATACAGTATCTTGCCTGCCAATGTTTGTAGGGTTGTGGTTTTCTCCTTAGTAGTTCCTTGATAAGGTTATTGTTTTCTGCAAATTACCAGATTATTACATGTATATTCAAAACTATCTCAGAAACTGCCAACAGACTATCACAATCACATTCACAATGGCGTCATCACAATAATTAACTACAGCGCTCCAAAACATCTTAAGTACACAAAAGGCCCAATAGCCAAAGAAGAAAAAACAGGAGTCATACACAATATACAATGTAAGGACTGTAACAGCCACTTTGTAGGACAGACAGGAAGAAGACTACCAATCTGCATGCATGAACACCAACTAGCAGTCAGAAATCCTTTATCTCACAATTTATGGGCAAACTCAACCATAGTTTCAATTGGAAAACTGAGATTCCTAGGCAAGTTAAATCCAGAATTGCTAGACAATTCATGGAAGCTTAGCATTCAGACAAATCAGCCATCAATAGAGACTTAAATCATGTTTGCACACCATTCAAAAAAAGTCAATAAAAAACAAATAAGGGAACAATAAGAACATATTGTGTCCAGCAGTCTATATTCAGATAAGCAGGGATAAATACCAGACAAACAATCAGAAGGAAAACAATATCTCCATCAACTCTGCAAAGGATCTGGCAGATATATTAACAGGCATCAAACACCATACTCACTAGCACTGAAATTGCTTAGTCAGATCATAAAATGTCTGCAAGTATACATCCAAGTTCAGAGAATATCAAGGACTCCACAGGAATTATTTTTCCTAATTTAAATGTACAAAACATTCTGGTTCTGAGTCTGAGGCAAATGTATTTGCCTTCTAAGAAACTATAGTTTAGGCTGTCCACATCTATCCCAGCTGTCATATTGTGAGTACATTGTAGCCCTTTTGTGAAAGTATTGTTGGGAGGAAAATCCATCTGGTTCAGTTCCAAGCTGGGAGAAATGCATTGGAAACAACATGGAGGCTGATTGGAAAAATGGTTTATTGAATAGAGCCACAGTTCTTGGTCAGCTGAACCAATGGTTTAATGAATGAATGGGTCTTTATAGATTTTTATGACGTTGAAGTTTGAGCTGTTCTGGGGGTGGTGCAATGAAGGGGCTTGGGTTCTGAAAGTGTGTTGGGCAATTCCTATTGTGGCTAATGGCTTTCATCCTGTGTTGGATCTTCAGTGAGGGGCTGCTTCTAATCCTATCACTCTGCTTTTGTTAGCTGTCAAACTTTGCTGCAAGCGGTTTTAAAATATCCTGTCTTGAATGGATTTCTGCCTGCAGTATTTGCTTAGCTTATGAATAGAGATCTAGATAATTGTCTACCTCTTTCAATAAGCTCTTTATCTCTTAAGTGCTGGCATCTACTGTGGGCTATTAAGAAAGATTTGGGGACTGTTTTTTGCCTCTAAAAACATGTTTCTCTATTTCTCCTTTAGGGAAATATAATATTCTGCCTTTTTTAACATTTCCCAAAATTGGGGGTGGGGGTAGAGGCTTCCCACAGTATGAACAGTTAAAATCCATAAACAAGGTTCTGGCCTGTTGTTACACTATAGCACAAGCATCCTTCTCTGTGCCACTTCATCTTGCTCAAGGACCTGCTGTGTTTGCGTTTCTCGGATACCATACCTTTACTAGCACAATGTGTGTGTTTGTTAAATGTTATGTAAAACTTCCAGGGTACAGGAAATCCTGTGGTTTTTCAGATGCTGTGTTTCAAGCATACAATTATACCTGAATCATTCTGCAATTACCGTATTTCTCAGAGAATGAGACGCACTGGAGTATAAGATGCACCAAGGTTTTGAAGAGGCAATTTTTTTTAAAAAGTAGGTAAGTAGGTAGAGGGATAGACAAGGAGAGAAAGAGAGAGAAATACAGTAGGTAGGTAGGGAAAGAGAGACAGTAGTTAGGTAATTAGATAGATAAAGGAAGAGAGAGAGAGAGTCAGTCAGTAGATGGGTAGGTAGAGGGATAGAGAGAGAAATAGAAAGAGGGAGAGAAATACAGTAGATAGGTAGGGAGAGAGAGTAGGTAGGTTGGTAGGTAGATGGATAGAGAGAGAGGAATACAGTACATAGGGAGAGAGAGAGTGTAGGTAGGTAGATAGATAAAGGGAGAGAGGGGGGGAATACAGTAGGTAGGGAGGGAGAGAGGAAGAGGATAGGTAGGTAGAGGGATAGAGAGAGAGAAATAGAGAGATGGAGAAATACAATAGATAGGTAGGTGTTTCTGCTGGCACAGCACTTGATAAATGTAAATTCTCATCAATCAGTTAAAGAGCTTTCCAAAAGGAAAAAAAAAGTTTTTGCACTCTGCAAACCTTCCAAAAACGGGCCCAGTTTTTTTAAAGGCATGAATAGGGGGGGGCTTTCAGAATGCTCCTGAGGGGAGTGGGGCCCCAAAAATGAACAGAAAACAGGCCCGTTTTTTGTCAAAAAATTGCATGCATAGCCTTATGGAGGCTTATAGAGGGGGGCTGGGAGGGACGGCCCATTTTTTGCTCATTTCTGCCCTCCCCAGTCCCCAGGAGCTCTCTGAAAGCCTCCATAAGGGTATACATGGTCATTTTGGAGAACGGTCAGGGCTTCAGGAGGCAAAAAATGCTGTATTCGGTGTATAAGGCGCACCCAGATTTTCAGCCTCTTTTTTGAGGAAAAAGGTGCGTCTTATACTCTAAAAAATATGGTAATATTGTGTTTTGCAGCCATCGACTCCTTGTTCTGAAGTTCAAAACAATTTCTATGAAAAGAATTTTCTAGCTGTTTCTAGTTTGAAAAAAATATTTTAAATTTTTATTCATGATATAAGTATGGAACCTATTTCATGTTCAAACCACATCATTAATTCTTTTTCACCTGAATTGTAGGAAAGCCATAGTCTTTTCTTTGCTACCCAAGAGAAAATTCAGTTCTCTAATATGGCTAGTTTTGTTCATAAGCTGTCCATGATTGCATTTGTTTATCACAAGAGAGAGGTGGGGAAAACCTAGAAAAAATCCATATAGTGTTTGCAAACAGTCAGCTGTTGCTGAGGTGCTAAAAACAAATGTTGCACTCCTATGAAGGTGATAATGATGTGTCAACAACAATATCTTTACCCCATGAAAGTTAAAAGGCTACAAAAATATTGTAGGGATCAGAATTCAATCATGCTTTTATTTGATGTAAACATACTGGGATAATTGATTGAGACGTCATGCTGAGACAAAGTTCTGGTTCACACACTTCTTGAATGCTATGTGATTCACCCCCGAAAATTCCAGTGGAATGAACCAGGCATACTACCAGCTGTTGAGATGTTCACAATCATTATTATTGTACAAATAGGCACTCTTCCAAATACAGCAGGGCTCCATACAGTGGGAACATACAGCATCTGTCCTGTTATGAGCAACCATTTTTTGTAATCAGTTGCAATTGATGTTGGGGGAGAATTCTCATTGCTTTATCTTAAAAACTGGGTGCCACAAGTAAATATGAAAGAGTCTCTATCTCAAGATAAAACATTGTAAGGTTTGGCACAAGGCATTGGATACTAATGTCTCGTAACACAATACCAGCCTTGCTTGTTAGCTTGTTTTAGCCTCTAATCATATGAATTATGGAAATTAAGTGGCAGCATGAAAAATCTCTTAGAGACTGTTGCAACTATTGCTCTTTCATCAGACAAACTAAGCCTTCTGAAAACCACAAGACGCAAAGGTCTGAATGTGTAAACTAACTATCTTTAAAGGGGTAAGAATTAAGTATTTCAAAACGCATCTTGGCTCCTCTATGGAATAGTTATTTTTAAACAACATGCTCCCATTTTATGTAAATCAGTAATAAAAAGTTCTTGTTAGTAAGGGAGACTGAAAAGTTCATTGACTTTTCCAGAACAGCTCATCTAATTAAAGCAGATGAGCAGTACTGGTCAGAATGGTTTCTAAACAGGGATATTTCAAAGCGGAAAATAGAACAAAAAAAAAAGTAAAAGAAAACCACAGAAATCTCTCAGTATCAGAGGGTTTAAAATCAAAAGTTACCATGCATAAAATATTTTTTTTCATTGAGAAGACAGTTATGAGATATTAGAATTGTCAGAGTTTGTTCTGTGTTTATACATCACTCCAAATGGGGCATGTGGGAACAAATACCAATTTTGTTTGTATAGGGCTACCATATTTTCACTGGGACGATTCAAGTGGTCATTGGATGATAGCAAAGAGATATAGTTGAAGAGTTTGGTGAGCCCTTGTCTAGAATATTAAAATGTTATTGATGAGTAGTTACTTTTTTTTCCTTCCAAGTTTGTTTTGGTTGAACAAGTTCATGCCATTTTGGGGGCAACATTTTTAGGAGTGGTTTGCCATTGCCTTTCTTCCACGGGCTTTTAAAAATCACCCAGCTAGCTGTACACCTAAGGGAGGACAAGAACACGTGGTCTCCAGTTTTTAGATTTAATCACAATGCCAAACTCTCTTTTATCTGTTCTTCATCAACATACTTTTCTTATAATTATACTAAAGGCAGGGTTTTTTTGCTGTTTCAATTGGCACTTGGCATTTGCAATTGTATCATCCTAGGTGTCTAAACAATTTGGACTTTGCCTAACTACCTGAGCATTAAAGAAACAAGCAGCCCAACAGTTTATTTTATATGGAGCCTTTCAGCCTCTAGAATCAACTGTGAACTCCTGCAAACCCTTGTCACTGTTCAGCAGCTGAGCTGTATCTGAATCTTATAAATTGTGATCTTTCTGTTTGAGATGTGGGTGGGCTTTTTTTAATTGTCTTACTCAAATCATGGCTTTTTTAAGTCAAGCTAGCTCCATTCCATCTCCCTTAGCTATAGATTTCGTGCCAAAGTAATATAATTTCACAGGTTTTAAATGCAACAAACAGTGCAGTTTGGCAGCATTGAGATGTGGATGGAGTAGGGATAGAAAAAAATGTTCCCACCCTTTTATGATGATCGTATTGAATAATTTTGGATCAGAGTGATGATGGTAGTTTTTACATTATTACCATCAGCAATTTGTTGTCATAACCCTTGACTAACAAACTAACTTAAAGAAGCAATTCCTCTATTTTATGGGAAAGTCATGTTTTCAGTTAAGATGCTTGCTTACAAAAGGCACTAAGTTGGAGTGGGCCAAAACCTATTTGGAGCAGAAAAGACTGCACTTTGCTGTATGAAATAATCTTCTTCGCTGCTGTGGGGAAGCAGTAGAGAAGATTTTGTACATTGGGCTGTACCCTGATATCATCTACGTGTGATTTTGAGCAGTCAACATTGCTGTTATTAAGTGAGGGTCATGGGTTGTTAAGTGAGGACCTCCTTGCAATTTTCTGCTGACTTCCAACAAGCAAAATCAATGGGAAAGCTGGCAGAAAGTTATAAGTCCAGCCGACCAGTGAATGAGTAAATGCACCACTCAAGAACAGCCAGCTAGATGTGCACAGCCAAATGCGGGAAGAGGGTGCTGCAGGCAGGCATGCACATTGAAGTATGAAATCCTTGGGATCCTGTACTCTGCAGCCGGGGGGGGGGAGCAGTAGAAGTAGGAATGACTTAAAGGATTGACTTGTGACTTCTCTTGCTGGCTTCCATGTTGAGTTTGCTTGTGAGAAGACATCAGAAAAGGTTGGAGATCACATAACAATGGGTCCCTGGAACAGTTATAAGTGTGAACCAGTTGCCAAGTGCCCAGATCATGATCCCATGACCACAGGGGTGCTGAAACAGCTGAACTTTGAGAATCAGTGGTAACACTTGTTTAGAGCCATTGTCATTTCAAACCATCATTAACCAAGGACTATCTGTAATTCATAGCCCAGAATAAATTCAACCAGAAGGATGACAAGTCAAGTCATGTTACCCAGACACACACACACAAATGAAATACGATGTTTATATTCTCAACTTTGTCTTTCCATTTGGTTTGAAGAGCAAAAGCTAGGTTGCATTTAGCAGAACAAATATATGCCTAATTATATTCTTTAACATGAGCACCTCTAAATTAAAAATGTCTCATTCAGAAAGCAAGTACTGCTTGCATAGAAGAACTATAGAAATTCAGATTCATTAATTCAGAGATACTCATATGCTTCAATTAATTTAGAGATACTCACATGCGTCAATGCATGCGGCATTTTTCATTACATGAGGGTATTGCTACCAAACAGGATATGTTCTGAACTGTGATGATGCTGATCACTAATTGAATAATTCCTGGATTTAGTCATCCATCCGGCCATCAATTCATCAAGAGCAGGAAAGATCCTGGCATCTTTATTTGAAAGGATAACAGATACTGGCATTAAAGTTCCTATTAGGAACATGGAAAGTTGCTGCTAATTTCAACAGATGTGATATACAAAGGGGAAGCTGGAAAAAATTAGAAGAGTCTACATAGGTGGCGCAGTGGTTAAAAAGCAGCACTGCAGGCTACTGCTAGATCAGCAGGTCAGCGGTTCAAATCTCACCGGCTCAGGGTTGACTCAGCCTTCCATCCTCCCGAGGTGGGTAAAATGAGGACCCAGATTGTTGGGGGCAATATGCTGACTCTCTGTAAACCGCTTAGAGAGGCCTGAAAGGCCTATGAAGCGGTATATAAGTCTACTGCTATTGCTATTGCTATAAACAATCAGTAAATCAATTGGCAATTTCCCACCAATATCTAGAAATCTGAATCTTTTGCTTTACCCATCTTATTCTCAGGCACTCACTTTCCAAAACTTTAGAAACTTTGATCCCCTAGATCAGGGATGTCAAACTCGTAGCCCATGGGCCGGATGCGTCATGCACTGGCCATGCCCACCCCCATTTTAGGAGGAAAGTTGTGATACATTACGTGACAACAACGTGACTATGCAAGTTTGACACCCCTGCTCTAGGCTATGTGAGACTACAGCAGCAATAGTATCCATGTTTCTAGACTGGGTCGAGGATACATAGTTCTTTGGTCTTTTCTACATTGTTTGTTAATATGTGTCACTTTTCTAAGACCCAAGATATAACCCTGCTTTGACTGTCCATCGCATGCAGATGGATGCTTAGGACTATGTTTCTTGTTATCATGGCTATTGTCAAGGCAAGTCTGTTGTGGCCAAACCCTTCCATCTTAGTCTAGAATTTGGAATAAAATCTTATGGGATGTTATTGCGCATCTGTCTGACTTTATGATGATTGATCTGTTTACCAAGATGGATCAATTTACTACCTGTATGTAACTGTCTGCAGGACAAACTGTCAAGCTCTTTTTAATCCATGTATTTCATTATAGATATGATCATTGAGCCCAATTTGCATCCCTTTTTTGGAAATCTTTCTTCCAGATTTTTCATATGCAAATTCATTTATCATCTATCAACTCCCTGAAGACAGATAGGGAGACAGAGAGAACCAACACAACACTTTACCAATACTTACACTGCTATGTCTTGTATCAACAGGTCAATTGGTTGGACTTAGTGCCCAGAATTTGCTTATAACAATCCTTTGCATGCCACAATTTATCCAGATGGTTTATAGCTGTAATCTGTACCATTAATCTTCCAAGGTGCCCTCATTTGCAGTTTCTCAGATGAGAATACATCCACCTTCCTAAAGGAACAGCAAGCAGCACAACTCCCTCTCAAGAAGCAGCTGGACCTTGCCACAGTGGCTCATAAATATATGACAGATGGCCATAGACAAGAGTGCTTAAGTATTGCTGTGAGGTTTCAACTAAGTTTTTGCCATTTTTCTGCCCTTCAAGGAAGTTAGTTTCAAAATTTATCAGCCCCTTTTCTTTATCCACACCAATTAGTAGTCACCTTTTGTTTACAAGTGCCAATTTCGGTGAAGATCCATCTGGCCTTCCATTGATTTCTATTCTTTATTAACTACTGTTTATTAAGAACATGATGCTCTGCAACCCTTCCATTATTCCTTCCTTTTTGTCTTGGCAGGAAAAATATAAAGTAGAGTGTATTTTAGATTTTAAACAATGATGGGGCAATATGGAATACTTAATTCACTAGATCTACTCTAATAGATCTTGGGGAATTGCAATTAATATGCGTACACCCCAAGCTGTGTATCTGCAGTAACTCTATAAATGGAAACCCTTGAAACTGTCTTCCTCTGGTTAATGGTTATTGATTCAGACTGAAATATAGTCCTTGTTCTTGTCCCCACTTCCATCCTAGTCTTCTTCCTTGGACTAAAAAGTCTTCTTCCTTGTACAAGAGTCAGGCAGCCATGCCTGCTTCTTCTGCATCTTTTCAGTAGAATTTGGCCCGAAAAGTCATCTAATCCCTCTCTGGACAGGAAGGGGTGTTCACAGAATCTTCCTTTCCATTCCATGGGGGTGGGGAGCAGGAGAAGGGAGTTGTATGAGCATTTCTGGACAAGCCAGGGCAGGAATGGAAGAGAAAATACACATAAGCAATCTAAAGAGAATGAGCAAGACAAATATCAAATTATTGTAGTGTAACTTAGACCAGGTGGAGATAAACCTGTGAAGCAGTGTTCTGAATCATTCAGAAACACTGCTTTATGGATTTACTTCTAATGGGGGCTTATGGATTTACTGTAGATGGGGATGGGAAATCCCTCTCACAGTTTCTAAGATTCTGTATCTACACCTAACTAGCTTAAAGAGATCATTCTAATAATTCTTGTTTCCTTGGTCTGTGTAGAGCTTGGGAAGAGCATGGCTAGGCTATCTTGGTAATGCAAAGATCAAGCAGTTGAAGCACTCTCCATTTTCCACTATAAAATGTCCGGTAGGATAGTATCCAGTAGGATATTGGGATTTTTAAAAAAAATTCAGCTAAGCCATATGAATATTTTCATTCAGTTTTGATGATTTTCATTTTTTTCCAATGGAGATTCAACCTGCAAGGAGCAGGGACAGTGACATAATGGAGTAATACTTGGTAACCATGTCTATGCCATGATTATATATTTTAGGTTTGAATACCACTTTGTGTTTTTAAAAGATGAACTTAAAAAATGGCCAATTTGAGCCAAGTCTCTCATGATAGCAATTAGGAATGTATGTTGGGCAAGTAGTCTAATAGACTTCCTTTAAAAAAGAAAAGTTAAAAAAAATGTGGTATAGGAAAATGTAACTTGAAACTATAGCAAATCAGTGTAATAGCTAGTAGTAGCATTCAACATTCCATTCAATCTCTTTTATCCTCCTATCTATTTAGATTTTTTTTATTACCAATACCAGGCAGAACACTATTGACTATGCCTCAGACCAAACTTCAAAATGTGATTTGCTATCACATATCTATGCAAATCTATGCAAATTTCTACCACTTAAAAATAAGTTGGTCATATTGTACAACGCTCTTACTTTTCCAGGCATTTTATTGAGCAACTGAAAAGAAGCCATGGAACATTTTACCAAATAGGTATAAAACTGATTTAGGCATTTCCGCCCTACTGGGTTAGGAAGAAGGTCAGAGAAAGTGCATTTTCTTATGGGAAGTGATGTCCACCTCATTAATTTCTTTTTCTTGTGCTCCTATTGTAGGGCAACCCTCTGTACTTCCAGTCTGCTCAGAATGTTACAGTGAACATTCTCAATGAGGAGAGTAAAGTTCTTACACGTCTGGTAACAGGTAAGGCAAGGGAAATATCTGAGGAAGAGAAAAGGGGAACCAAAAAGGGCAGGATGATGAGAGCATTAGCCCTTGGAATAATAATCAGTAACATACCTCCATTGATACAAACTATGACCCCAGCTTGCCCTTGCAAAGCTGAAGAAAGATAAAGCCTGCATGTGAACTAAAGAAGCAGGCATGTTCAGGACACTGAGAATTCACAGATCTAGAAACTAATGCTCTCTTAATTCTAGCAGAACTTCAGAATGGAGTTGTCATTTCTGATACCATTATAAATATTAAACAGTAAGGTACCAGCTGTCTCAAAGATTTGGAACAGGCAGAAGACGATCCCTGAATACTTTACACATACCTGAAACAACTGGAAGCAATCTGATTAATATTCATAGCACAGAAGTCCTCTGTCTTTAAACGATTTCTAAAAATCTTTTTAAAAATCCCTCGTGCAGATGAGTACCATTTATGTTCACAAAATGCTACACTCAATGTTTGACAGGGAAGTGGAGGCTTCTGAAATTCCCCAGCAGACCTGTCATTTCTAAGCATGGGTAAGCTTTTACAGTAGCAGCAACAGCAGCAAAGAATACAGCCCAGGATTGGGAGATGGGAATCACGCAACCACATATCATTCTGGGTGAAATTAGACCATTTTGTGTTCCAGACAGCAGACTAAGTAATTCAGTAAAGGAGCTTGGTCAACACTTGCTTTAGGGTTGAATGGTTGGTGACTCATCTGCTGTTGGAGGGCAGAACATGAGGAGTTGTACCAATGTCTGAATAACAGAAAATAGTAAGAGGAGCAAAGGAATCACAAACACCATGGAAGTATTGCTATTAGAAGACTCGTGCCATCTGCCAAAACGTCTGGAGTGTGAGTTTCTCTCAAAAAATGCAACTTCACTTTTGAAACAAGAAGAGCAAAACAGAGGAAGCCACATCCAGTGTTTTTTGCGTGCATGTTTTAGCAGCTATGCAATCATTCTTCAACCTGGTTGATTTTAAAAAGAAATGCATTCCAGTTTTGTAAATAAGAAAAAAAAAGTGTAAATAGCGTAGGCATCCAAAAGGAAGAAAACTGTATTTTCTCACTCTTTGTTTCCATTTCCTCAGAAATGGAGGGGCTGGGGAGGGGGTCACACTGGGGACTTTGCCCAGTGCTTTCAAAGCCAGACTCTTCTATTAGAAGTACTGAACCATGCCAAAATGCAGTGGCTTTGCTTTGAGCTTCAGAAGCAGAAGTTCTCCTTTTTCCATGCAGCAGCTTCAAAGGAGTATTTCATCTGAAGTCCTAACAAAACTCACTATCTTTTCCCATCTTTATACAGTCCTGTAACTATGTACTTTGTGGCTTTTGTTAAGTTTCATAGTTTGCTTTGAACATTCCAATTTGAGTTTCTGTATCTTGGAAGAAATAGAAGTTGACAGGAATCAATAGAGTAGATATTTTACAAACTTCAGGTATTTTGTGTTACATAGGACAAAGAGTTTTGTTATAATTCCTGTAGATAAATTGTAGATTGATATGAAAAACCATGTATTTGAGTTTGTCAAACACAATCAAGAAGATTTAATTTAAGACTGTTCTATGCATGCCCATAAAATAATGCTAACTTAGAACTAAGAGGAACAATTTAGTCTTAAGTAAGACTAAAATTAAAAATGTAATGAGCTTTGTGGAGTAGTCACAAAGTATTGAGTATTTAGTGGCGTCCATCTCTTGGAGTATGATGTTGGTTTGAACTGGGCTGTAAGTGGAAATTTGAAAAAGGATCATTTCTGGATTGACTCCATTCATTCCTGCTGTATCCTTCCTTTTAACCATAGGGTTTTCAAAATAGCTAACAAGAAACAAGAAAATATAACATAAACCTCTTAGTATACTATCATTTTAAGAAAATTACATGACTAATACTTAAAAATGTAACCAACCAAAGGTAAAAAGGCCAGGATGATTGAAACATCATTGATTTCTTTGGCAAAGGATTAGGGTTAGAAGTGACACCATCACAAATAAAGAAAGCAGGAAGAACTCCAAGGGTATTGATGAGATTAATCAAATCCATCAGCATTTTTTCCCTTTTCATCAATGTAACTGATTAGTTACCACTAATTAGTCTTAACTTTTCTAATCAGGCTAACCTAACCAGTGCATGAAAATATATGGAAACCCTCCTTCCTTCTAATGGAATACCAAACATACAATATGCTTCTTTCACTGATGCACTTCAGATATTTTTGAAATGGATCCTTGCTTGCCAGAGTGGATATGACCATCCTTGTCAGAAAAGAAGCTTAATATACTCCAATGTTGATATCAAGTTCATTCCAGATTGTCAACTAAGGCAGTGGTCCCCAATCTGATGGTCCCCGTCAAGGACTAATTTCATGGAAGATAATTTTTCCACAGATTGGAGAGGATGGTTCCAGTTTTGCTTGCTTGCTGACCCACTTCTCATTTCCAGCTTTGCAACCCAGTTTCTAACATGGTAACCCGGTTGGTGGGGAAACTCTGGATTAAGGGATCTGCAAGGGAAGGCTAGTTCAGAATCTTTACTCTTGTATCATTCAACTACTGTAGCCTGCCACAAAAGTGAGCAACCTACTGAATAGTGCTTTGTGCCATTGGGCCAGTCTGTCCTCATCTTTTAGACTTAGCCAGCTGTTGTAAGAGATTTGATACAGCAGATGCTGTTGGGAGAGAATATGATCCAAAATATAAGCAGACAAAAACACACACATGCAACACACACTCAGTGTTCCTAATTGGTGATTTCTAGCAAAGACTCATTTTATTTGAAGTAAAAGCAAGATTTATTAAGAAATAGGCAGGATTGGAAAGCCCTGCTTCTGTCTAAGCTACATCTTGAAGAAAAATAAGAATGGGAGGAAAAATAACCTTTATCTCTCTTAAACACAGAGACTCACTTAATTAACTATGGGATAGATAAAAGATGGACATAGGGACAGTGTGAAAAAAATCTTTCCCTCATATCCCAAAGGTGAATTTTTGAGAGGCAACTGGACTTTCTGGTTTTCTTTTTCAGCTCTTGGATGAGAAGCAAAATGTCTTCAAAGAAAAACCAGAAAGTCCAGTTGCCTCTTGAAAAAGCATCTTTGGGACAACCATGACATGGATGACTGAGAATCTCCATAGACCTCCCCTGATTTGAAGACAAATACAGTCTTCAATAGTTCTAGCACAGAATAACCCAGTAGAGATTAGTTCATATCTCTTCCATCAGGGAGAAAGTGAGGAATCTATTTATTTGCATGTACCTATGAAAAATTTAAAAGTTCATTTAACAAAGTTTTCATAATGACATCTTTGGTTATTAATTCTTAATACCTTTGTGAAATAATGCTGCCAAGAAGTTAATTTCAACCCTGTGACATCTGATTCGAATAATATGTAATAATATTCAGCATTACGGTTAGTATAGTACAGTACTATATAATCACATTAAGATTTTGAATGTGAGTTATTTCATTATTTGCTAGCTTTGATCTTTGACTTTACACTTGTAAAAATCAGCTCCCAAATTATCCTGCAATTGATGAACCACACAGAGTGTGCGATTAGCTAGATAACTTTAAAAATTACAATAATAACAGTAATATATTATACTATAATAATGTCCTAACCTCTCTCTTTTGGGAAATAATAGCATAGCAATGACAATTGGAATATGTCAGTGAGGCAAATTTGCAGTTGCAACAATACTACATAACCCTTCTCACTGTGGATTCCATTTTATTGAAGTAATGCAAAAATTAATCTAATTTCACTATGATAATTCAATACAAAATATATTAAAATGGTAAAAATACATTCCCCTTTGGAAGTGAAAAATGTCAGGTAATTACCAATGTTAATAAAATTCAACTGTAATATATGTATTTAATTGAAAACTATATTTAGAATGGAAGTAACTTTTCCCTCACTCCTAAATATGTAGACCTTGGCCACGTTGTGTTTGAATGAATTTGTTTCCTAATTTATTCCTTGAACTATATGGCTTATCTTTTGTGTCAAATATCTTGTACTCCTTATGAACACAGCATCCTTACATATTAATTGTTGACCAGAAGTGATATAGGGCATGCCTGTAGAAGGAGAAGCTTAACTTACAATATAGATATAGATCATTTTTTTTGTAAAATGTATTCAAAGAAAGGTACTTTGTACAGTATTATAGCTGTTTAAATATGATTTTGCTCCTGATTAAAAGGCAACAAGAGAACCTTAATAGATATAGAAGTGATGCCCAATCTTTCGTTAAATGAAGAGCAGCCTGTACTTTTTTATTTTATTTTATTTTTTTAGGAAATAGGAGCAATCAGAAATTATGGCAAATAAATGGAGATATGTGGGAGAAGGGGTCAGGCATTTTATTCAAAAAAGATTTATTAGAAGTATAGGAGGCTTCTTTGAGGCTTACTTTTCTGTTAGGAGAAAAGAATAAAACTGCTGTTGAAAATCATTATTATTATTTTTTGCTGTATTTCAAATCTTTATAGGGCATATTTTTTTTCTGTTCTTCAGTATACTCTAAACTGAGCTCAGGCTAAACAATATTTTCTATAATGTTGAAAGAATAATAAGAACATTTAAAATGTTCTAGTCAATCAAGTTTGGATAAAATTCTTTTTCATTTCCATTGGCCTTTTGTTTTTCAGGAAAAGTTTATCTTTGCCTGTGGTAGTGTCAGGCACACCAATGATTGATGTTGTTGAGAGAACCAAATGATTGATATTGATATACATAAATTTGTATATATGTATATGGAGAGAGGGGTGGGTGGGTTGGGGAGTTTCTTAAATAGAGCTCTGTTCAGTATTTGCTCTCACTCAGAAATAAGGAAAATAAATTACTTTAGTCAATTCCCACTGGTGCAACTCACTCTCTCCAAATGTGTTCTCTCACTGATTCATAAATTTGTCAAATATGTTATGGAAGGTAATTCTGGGGAATGCAAAATGTGTCTTCCCACCAATGGAATTCCTCACATGAATAGATGGAAGGGAAGTTTCTATTCAGAAACAAGATAATTTGTGTCTCTTATTATACATCTACTTTAGTTAAATGGATGAAACAGTTTACCTAAATGCAGGAGAGGAGGTTACAGACAAGACATTTAAAATAACAGTGATAAATTCAGTTTTCTGTATAGTAAGCCCTTGTTATGAAATGTATTGCCACTATTGTAGTACTAAGGCAAGCCTCTGTTTATAACAGACTATGAATAGGCTAAAATCATATTTGTTTATTTATTCATTTTTTATTTCTTGTTTTATTTATCTTTCTACAATGGCTTTTGTGTTTTTGTAAGTCTCTTAGAGATGTGTAGGGATGGTTGGCCTACAAGTGTTGTAATAAATACATACAGGTGAAACTCAAAAAATTAGAATATCGTGCAAAAGTTCATTTATTTCAGTAATGCAACTTAAAAGGTGAAACTAATATATGAGATAAACTCATTACATGCAAAGCAAGTTCAAGCTGTGATTTGTCATAATTGTGATGATTATGGCTTACAGCTCATGAAAACCCCAAATCCACAATCTCAGAAAATTAGAATATTGTGAAAAGATGCAATATTCTAGGCTCAAAGTGTCCCACTCTAATCAGCTAATTAAGCCATAACACATGCAAAGGGTTCCTGAGCCTTTAAATAGTCTCTCAGTCTGGTTCAGTAGAGATCACAATCATGGGAAAGACTGCTGACCTGACAGTTGTGCAGAAAACCATCATTGACACCCTCCATAAGGAGGGAAAGCCTCAAAAGGTAATTGCAAATGAAGTTGGATGTTCCCAAAGTGTGTATCAAAGCACATTAATAGAAAGTTATGTGGAAGAAAAAGGTGCACAAGCAGCAGGGATGACCGCAGCCTGGAGAGGATTGTCAGGAAAAGGCCATTCAAAAGTGTTGGGGACTTTTACAAGGCGTGGACTGAGGCTGGAGTCAGTGCATCAAGAGCCACCACACACAGACGGATCCTGGACATGGACTTCAAATGTCCTATTCCTCTTGTCAAGCCACTCCTGAACAACAAACAATGTCCAAAGCATCTGGGCTAAAGAAAAACAGACCTGGTCTGTTGCTTAGTGGTCAAAGTCCTCTTTTCTGATGAGAGCAACTTTTGCATCTCATTTGGAAATCAAGGACCCAGAGTATGGAGGAAGAATGGAGTGGCACACACTGCAAGATGCTTGAAGTCCAGTGTGAAGTTTCCACATCTGTGTTGATTTGGGGTCATCTGCTAGTGTTGGTCCACTTTGCTTCATTAAGTCCAGGGTCAATGTAGCCATCTACCAGGAGATTTTGGAGTACGGTACTTCATGCTTCCTTCCGCAGACAAGCTTTATGGGGATGCTGACTTCATTTTCCAGCTGGACTTGGCACCTGCCCACAATGCCAAAAGCACCAAAATCTGGTTCAATAACCGTGGGATTACTGTGCTTGATTGGCCAGCAAACTTGCCTGACCTGAACCCCATAGAGAATCTATGGGGCATTGCCAAGAGAAAGATGAGAGACATGAGACCGAATAATGCAGAAGAGTTGAAGGCCACTATTGAAGCATTCTGGTCTTCCATAACACCTCAGCAGTGTCACAGGCTAATAGCTTCCATGCCACGCCTCTACCAGACATAATTGCTGCAAAAGGGGCCCAAACCAAATACTGAGTACATATGCATGCTTATACTTTTCAGAGGTCTGATATTGTTCTATGTACAATCCTTGTTTTATTGATTGCATGTAATATTCTAATTTTCTGAGATTGTGGATTTGGGGTTTTCATGAGCTGTAAGCCATAATCATCACAATTATGGCAAATCAAAGCAAACTATCTTGCTTTGCATGTAATGAGTCTATCTCATATATTAGTTTCACCTTTTAAATTGCATTACTGAAATAAATGAACTTTTGCATGGTATTCTAATTTTTTGAGTTTCACCTGTATATACTTTGAATTTTACTCTGAGTTTCTAAATGAGAATTTTATGCAAGCGATATGTAAGTTCTAATCTTAACGGTACTGTCAGAGGTGAGCTGTGTTACTCTATGGCATCTACATAATATACATCTGTATAATATGCTGAAAAAATACAATACATAAATAGATTCCATGCCATCAGTTCTTTCTCAGATTATCTCTACCAGACATCTTTTCTTTCCCTTTATGGAGATATAGGGGAACTAGTGTTTCATTTACTGGAAATGTTGAAGCTCCTGATTCATAATTTCATGGATTTTTAGCTTGTAATGACAACTTGAAAATGTTTTTTGACAGTGTTCAAATCAATAACAAACAACAGAGTAGTGTTTTGTTTTAAATAATATAAATGTAAAATACATGCTTAATTGATTTAAAGTAACATGCTGTAAATAGAATATAGGCAGGCACGTTTATCAGTATTTCAAGGAACATGTATTTATTTATTCAGGTTTATTAGCATAAACTAATAAGAAGCTCTGTTCATTATGCTCAATAAATATTAGTTATGTATAATTTACAGGATTAGATTAGTTATATAGACCACTAAATTCTTTATTTTCTTTAGGTCCCAAAGCAGTGGAAGCCTACAGCCAAAAATTTCAAGTGCTAACCACTTCAGGGAAATTGTTATTTTCTGCAGATGATAATGAAGTGGTCGTTGGAGCAGAAAGACTGAAAGTTTTAGGTAAACAATTTTCATCTAAGCTTCTCTTATTATCAGCATATTGATTACTTTGAAAATAGTTTATATATGTGATCTCTTTTACAGTCATTATGAAAGAATGCTCTCTCATGGCTTCGGTAAACATTGATCAAATGTTTTTTTGCAAATTCATGACATGTTCAGTTTTCTTTATTAAATACTTTTAGGTTAAAGATGTTGGGAAATAAATCAGGGTGACCATCATCTTGGTCATGGTATATATTACGAAGCACAGTGTTATGAAAGACAAACATCTTTGCTTCTCATTATTTCACAAGCAGATGTGGGCAAGTAAGCCACGCTACATCTAAACCCATTTCTAAATGGTTTTTATGCCTTAAAGCTTAAAAATGAAATGGCATTCTGTCTTCAGTAATGGAAGTAGCAATGTTGCACATTCCAATCTAACATTCTGCATTAAAGCTATTTGGTTTTGCCAGCATGTATATCACTTTAGAATCCTGCAATTTATTTCATCCAGGTACACAGCTAAGACTGTTTAAATCACTTAAAATAATTCAGCTGTACTGCTAGACCTTGGGGCAAAATGGTAGTTAAGCCCCTGCAGGCTGTTTTATTATTATTTAGAGTCTTATGATAAGTCCATTTCCATTCGTGATTCCCAAACCATAATACTTTTTTACTTAGACAGTAAGAAAATAACAACAACTGTTGCCATTAGGTAATAAAATAGAAATAAAATAGAATTTTGTTTTATATAAGCAGATGTCTGGTTGTGAAATGGAATGTCCATTGTTTTTCTTTTTATCTATGTCTCTCTGCACACCCTTAAAATCCACTCTGGAGAATTGGAAGCCTTATGGAGGATCTGCGCTCTACATGGGGCAGCCCTTGAAGAGTATTCGGAGACTTCAACTCGTCCAGAACGCAGCCGCACGAGCGATTGTGTTACACGTTACACCTATCCTCCGCGAGCTGCACTGGTTACCGATCAGTCTCCGGATACGCTTCAAGGTGCTAGTCGTAACTTATAAAGCCCTTCATGGTATTGGATCTGGGTACTTGAGAGACCGCCTGCTGCCAATTACCTCCCACAGACCCATTAGATCTCACAGGGTTGGCCTCCTCCAGGTGCCATCTACCAGCCAATGCCACCTGGCTATTACCCGGGGGAGGGCCTTCTCTGTGGCAGCTCCGGCCCTCTGGAATGAACTCCCCGCAGGGATTCGGACCCTCACCTCTCTCCAGGCCTTCCGAAAAGCCGTCAAAACCTGGCTTTGTCGGCAGGCCTGGGGGTGATGAGTTCCCTCCCCTCTCGACATGTATGGTTGTGCGACTGTTGCCTACTTTTATTATTTGTATTTTGTCTTTTATGTTCCCCCTTTTTTTCCCTTTGAATTGTTTGCCGCCCTGAGTCCTCCCGGAGAAGGGCAGCATACAAATAATAAAATACCAATACCAATACCAATCTTTAAGGGTATGAAATCAGCTGCAGAATTCCACTTCCATTCAATCCCACTTTCACTTTCCACTCACAAAATAATATTTTCAGTATTCTTCCCCTAATGTTTATGATGCAATTATTAGCAATCACGTTTTTAGGCTGTCAAATACCTTTCACAAAGCAGCTCAACTATGCATAATTTTGAAACTTCTAGAATCTCTGGTGAAATAATACAAATTGACATCAACAGATACTTGTTTATTCTACTTTTGATAAAGATTTTAACAACATTTGCATCAGCTGGTTTCAGTCATGCCCCATAAAGCAATAATTAGCTCCAAAGGAGCAATTATTATTTTCAGTATCTTTTCTGAGAGTTTTGTATAGATGTATATTTATTATTAAAAAGATTTATATTTTATGAACTTCAAAAAAGCCAATAAATCAGATTTTTTAAAAACTTATTTGTATAGTTTCGGTGAGGTACTTATGTTTGCAGCAAAATGTCCTCAGCTTTTCTTTTTCTCTCTTAAAAAAGACATCAAAGGAAAATGAGGAAATGACATCAAAGCTGAGTTTATAACAGGTTTAATGACCCCCTTGATATGTGTTATACTTATTTCTTACATTGATTGTAATCTAATTAGTTTAGATTGGGGTATGTCTACCAATAGGTTCAGCATTGGCAAAGTCCAGGTTCCTTTACTACCTCTTTTCTGCATGAACAATCTTCAGATACTCTTGTTATTCCCTCGCATGTCCTTATTACAAACAAACAAATAAATAAATAAATAAATAATCTGGCAGAAAAGTTGTTTTGGAGAGGTTAGAGCAGCAACGATGGGGTACATAATCTATTTTCAATCTAGCTAATGATAATGATTTCATTTTCTTTGTACTGGTTCAAAGCTTGATTTGAAATTTTTAAAGCAGTTCAAGGCCTTCAAGTAATAAAATAAGATTGTCTCTCTTTTTAAAAAATTTGAATTCTCCACATCTTTTCCAGCATTAAAACCAAGCAAGAAGCGAAAAACAATGTTTAAAACATCTGAAAGTTAGAACAGTATGGTGCTCCAGAGGGCCCACCCGCTTGCCTGTGCTCCTTACCAGTATTTGAGGTGTTCAGGGTTTCCGCACAAGTGCATGGAGCGTACGGCGCCTGTGCAACACTCGGCTGAGCATCGTGCTGTTTAAGAGTATAGATATTGTCCCGGTGTTTTTTGACCCATTGGTTAAGGGTGCAATAAATTATAGAAAAAATTTCAGCATTCTTTGCAAGTATTCCTGAGCAAGTGTGCAAATGGAATTCAGAGTTATTAGTGGTCAATGAAACATGAAACACTTAATTATACTTGTAAATCATTTTGTTGGTGATGTTGTTTTAGGATTATCCAAAAAAGAAACATTGATTTGTTTATTTTACTGATCATATGGAGCAACAACAGTTGTAGCTATTATATTTTAATAAGAAAATATTCAAAATTAGTTTTGATGTTCATTAATTACTTATTTATTTAATGAAAATTGAATATTGCAGCACTTATAAATAAAGAGTAATCATAAAGTTTGTTCTGTTAATTAGTTATTTTTATACTACAGATTAGTTTTAGATATGCCCTCTACATGCCACTTAGTCACTCACTAGCAGAATCAAATTATTATCACTGCATAAAAATATTTTAATGAAAGATAAAATAATTTAAATTAGAATGAGTTTTTTTAAGAAAATAAACCACAATCAAATTAGCGTATAGAACAACAAAAACAATAATTGACATGTAGTCACTGATTTCAAACATAATGATATTGGAACCCTAGTGAGAAGAATAAATATGAAAATTGAGAAAGCATGAAGTTTGATTATTGTGATGTTTGTCCAATCTGGCATAATAAATCCCCTAATTGAAGAATTCAGGTGCTGCTTTTTACCAAACATCATCTCGCCTTTTCAGTTCTATACTAAGCAAATCTCACTTTGAACAGCTGGACTTTATCTAGAACTAGTGCAGTGAGGCTGAAATTTATTTGTTTCATCAATTACTTTCTGATCCATTGATCCTGAATTATTTGTTTGTTGGTGGAAAGAAAAACGGGATACTGATATTTTAAAGAGGTACACAATATCCAAACTGTTGTGATTCAAGTTATGGACAGGCCATTGCCAAAATAGTATGCTCCAGGCCAAAAGGACTACTAAAATACTAGTGTTGTGGAAGTGAACTTGTAGTACTATATTTTTTGTACTATATGACCCACTTCCCCCACCCTACCCCAAAAAAGTGGGTGGAAATGTCTGTGTATCTTATGGACCTAATATTGCTTATTGCCACCACCGCCTGTTACTGCCACCGCCAGTCACCGCCCCTGCCTATCAGTGGTTAGATCCCATAATACCGCTGATCAACTGTTCTAGGCAACAGGGGTTGCCGCCATTGCCTGTTGGCACCACCGCTGTTCGGCAGCGGTGAACAGCAGCAATAGGCAACGGTGGAGGGTTGCAAGCAGTAGCGATAGGCAACAGTGATAGGTGATGAGTGGTTGCAATAGGGAGCAGCAGCGAGCAGCAGCAATAAGCGGTGGCGGCAACAGGCAAAGATAGGCAGTGCCGATCCCCACTGCCTGGAACAACTGATCGGCGTTATTCCAGAAGCCAGTCCAACCACCAATAGGTGGTGAACGGCGGCAATGGTGAGCAGTGGCGATAGGCAGGGAATGCTGGCAAAGGCTCCAGCGTTCTCTGGCAGAGACAGCAGACACAGAGGAGGTAGCAATAGCACCGTTTCTGGTGGGCCAGCCCGCTGATTGGTAAGGCTGCGGGAGACTGGGATCCATCTGTTTCTTAGCTGACTAGTGATGGGTGCAACATTGACGAGCCATGTGCTGGTGCTGGAAGGCAGAAGCAGATTTTTTGTTTTCTTGTTTTCCTCCCCAAAAGCTAGGTGCATCTGTTTTTTCCCTGTCAAGGAAACAATGGGATATTTCAAGAACATACACAATTGGATACTTGCAGTCTGTAATGAGTTTGATTGCCAAAGGGGAATATCTCATTTTATCTCATAGGAGGAATCCACTTCCTAATAATTCCTGCAAAAGAAGTGAACATATAGCTCTCACACTTTTAAGATTCTGGTAAACTCAAATGAAAGGAAAAATATAGTTTCCTATCATTGGAAGAGGACTCCTTACAAAATATCATGTGTATAATTCATGTTGAGCAATAGTGGTCAAGTCCAGGATGGGTCGAAGAGGTATAAACTGTACTCAAAGATGTTACAGAAACAATACATTTTTTTTATATTCTAGCCTTCCAAAATATCACACCACCTACTGGATGCATTATAACAAGACCTACGCCTACATAATAAGGAGATGGAAATACAAATGTGGCTTTGTATAGCTTGTATAGTGCTACCAACTAATAAATTTAATGAATGATGATTAAAAATAATTACACTCACTAAAAAGACAAAACACTAGTGGGAATCAAAGGAATGTGGTCAATTTTTAGATATTTCCGGCTGGCTTGGAATAAAAACAATTTTCAGCACTTATCTGAGACTCTAATATTGTACCGTTAGACCGCTAATAATAGCAACATTTATTGAAATTATCATGCCCATCCTTATCTCTGAGATGACTAGTGTTCTGTTTTATGGATTAAGAGAAGACTATTATGCACTGTGTAAAGAGGATTGTTAAACTTAGCTGAAATGTTATAAATATGTCATATGTTAGCAGTGAAACTTTTTGTTCACTATCAATCCATACTTGAGAATCCATACCAGGAGTGGGTTCCAGCAGGCACTACTGCCGGTTCGCTCATATGCACTCTTCGTGCATGTGCACAGTGCAATTAAAATTGTTCTGCGCATGTGTAGAACTGAAAATCAAGATGGTGGCGGCAATGGCACTGCACAGGGAACCGGTTCAGGGGTGTGACAGGTCTAGGTTGTTGCCGGTTCCAGCAACCCAGGCCGCCACTACCAGCCGAACCAGGCCGAACCATAAGGAATCCACCACTGATCCATACATATATCAGTCATCATGAGACACAAGTTTATAGGATGAGAGTAGATGCTGATATTTTACATAGAAAACAAAGGAATTTTGAGGTCCAGTAGCTAGAGATTTGAATGTCAAAAGCAGGAAATATCTGTTGGTGCCAAACATGAAAATTGAAAACATTTCCCTGTTAATTAGTAAGCAGCTTGTAGATTTAAAAATACATTATTTGAATTCTTATAAAATATAAATCTCATGTTTTATACAAAAACATTGGATTAGATTGTGCGTGGGCGTGTGGGTGTGTTTATTGGGCATTTGGACATACATAAAATAGTCTGCCAGTTTAATTATACATAAACATTTCAAACTTCATCTGAACAGATTTTGTTTTTCTGGAGTGAGGTGGAAATTGGTTTCTTTCAAATCAATGATAAAAATACAAGTCAAAAGGGAAAACTGGAAGGTATCGAAGGATAGTCATCATATTCCTATACTATGTTTAGCCAGGCATTAACCAGATCAAATCTTCTTACTGGCAATGCAGTCATGCTAAATGTATCAGAACTCTTAGTTTAGAAAGTGTTAGCGGAACAATGATGAGGCAGT